>NW_019942528.1:1245091-1510973 GCF_002910315.2 Salvelinus sp. IW2-2015 | reverse complement strand
AAGAAGCTAAACAAGAAGGCGGTTGAACACAATCAGTGTTGAAGCGAAACATTATTATTCTCAGGCTTATCTGTCTTAAAGCAGACAGTGTAATCATCAAAGAAGACGAAGAGGGGGAGGGAGGGAGGGAGGGAAAAACTGCCTCTTCATTTTGACTGGGGGTTTTCAGCAGCCATCAAATAAGTGATAGAAGAGGATGAGAAGTAGAGAAATGGAGGGAAAACTGAAAGAGACTGTGGGTCATCTGTCTGGTACTGTCATGGTGGAACACCTCTTTCAAGTATTCATGTATACATAAATGACTTGCCCCCTGTATGTCCCGAGATCAAAATGCAGATGCATGCAGACGACACAGTCTTCTATGTCCATGCCAAGACAAAGTAACTGTCACGCCCTGACCGTAGACTGCTTTGTATGTTTCTATTTTTAGTTTGGTCAGGGTGTGATGTGGGTATTCTATGTTGTAGGTCTAGGTTTTCTATTTCTATGTGTTTGGCCTGGTATGGTTCTCAATCAGAGGCAGCTGTCTATRGTTGTCTCTGATTGAGAGCCATAATTAGGTAGCCTGTTTTCCCACTTTTGTTTGTGGGTGGTTATTTTCTGTTTAGTGTTTTTCGTCACCTTACAGGACTGTTCGTTTGTCGTTTTTGTTGTTTTGTTCAGTGTTCAGTTGTTTATTAAAATAATGAACACTTACCACCCTGCACCTTGGTCCTCCTCTCTTTCTCCAGACGACAATCGTTACAGTAACAGGCTGCTCGTAAACTTACAGCAGCAATTGACAAAATAGATGACTGGTTGGACCACTCATGTCCAAAATTGAACATAACAAAAACTGTCTACAATTTCTGCATGTATTTCTCCATCAGGAACAATGAGACCCATCAGCCCGAGGGAACTGTAAAGGAACAGAGGATTGAGGTGGTTTCACGTTTTAAATACTTAGGAATAATTATTGACTAACCTTTCCTTCAAAAAAACAATTTAAAAAAGTGCATGGAACAGCAAAACACAACCTGGTGAATTTCTAATTCATCAGAAGCCAAATGTCAGCAGATGCTGTAAACTGTACATGCACTCAATGATTTTGTCCCATCTCTCGTACTGTGTCACAACCGGGTCACATGCTAGTATCACAGCAATGAAACCAGTCGAAAAGCGTTGTAAACAAACTCTGAAAGTGCTGGACAAAAAAAACGAACACTTATCACCACTGCAATATCACAAAGACATAATACCTACTGAGCTTCGACAGCTTCTTATGCCTTGATGACACTTCTCTGCTGTTTAAGATCACTCGTGACCTTGCCCCGCCACCTCTTAAACAGTTTGTTACATATTGCAAGGACAATACCAGGACAACAAGAGCTTCAACCAGAGGGGGCTGCTCAATTCAGTTTAGTTCCACTAAATTTGGCCAGACAGCTATTTCAGTCAGAGCGTCTAGATTATGGAACAACCTGCCGACCAGTGTGAGAGAGAATGCAGTGCCTTTGCTAGCTTCAATGCAAACCTGAAAAGGTGGCTGAAGGTAAACCAGTCATGTGAACATTAAGACATTCCGACTCCTAAGATGTCAGATACTGTAGGACCAAGGTACATTTAAATTCTGATGTAACATGAGCGTTATATTGTCTATTGTTGTATATTTTATATATACACACACTACCGTTTAAAAGTTTGGGGTCACTTAGAAATGTCCTTGTTTTTGAAAGAAATGCACACTTTCTGTCCATTAAAATAACATAAAATTGGTCAGAAATACAGTGTAGACATCGTTAATGTTGTAAATACTATTGTCAATGACTATTGACGCCTCACAAGTCCTCAACTGGCAGCTTCATTAAATAGTACACGCAAAACACCAGTCTCAACGTCAACAGTGAAGAGGCGACTCCAGGATGTTGGCCTTCTAGGCAGAGTTGCAGAGAAAGAGCCATATCTCAGACTGGCCAATAAAAATAAAAGATTAAGATGAGCAAAAGAACACTGGACAGAGGAACTCCGCCAAGAAGGCCAGCATCCCGGAGTTGCCTCTTCACTGTTGACGTTGAGACTAGTGTTTTGCGGGTACTATTTAATGAGGCTGCCAGGTGAGGACTTGTGAGGCATCTGTTTCTCAAACTAGACATTCTAATGTACTTGTCCTCTTACTCTGTTGTGCACCGGGGCCTCCCACTCCTCTTTCTATTCTGGTTAGAGCCAGTTTGTGCTGTTCTGTGAAGGGAGTAGTACATGGAGTTGTACGAGATCTTCAGTTCCTGGGCAATTTCTCGCATGGAATAGCCTTAATTCCTCAGAACAAGAATAGACTGATGAGTTTCAGAAGAAAGGTCTTTGTTTCTGGCCATTTTGAGCCTGTAATCGAACTCACAAATGCTGATGCTCCAAATACTCAACTAGTCTAAAGAAGGCCAGTTTTATTGCTTCTTTAATCAGAACAACAATTTTCAGCTGTGCTAACATAATTGCAAAAGGGTTTTCTAATGATCAATTAGCCTTTTATAATGATAAACTTGGATTAGCTAACACAACGTGCCATTGGAACACAGGAGTGATGGTTGCTGATACTGGGCCTCTGTACGCCTATGTAGATATTCCATTTAAAAACAATCTGCTGTTTCCAGCTCCAATAGTCATTTACAACATTAACAATGTCTACACTGTATTTCTGATCAACTTGATGTTATTTCAATGGACAACAAAAGTGCTTTTCTTTCAAAAACAAGAACATTTATAAGTGACCCCAAACCTTTGAACGGTGGTGTATATATATATACTGGTACTGTATATATACACAGTACCAGTCAAAAGTTGACACACTCATTCAATGGTTTTTCTTTATTTTTTACTCTTTTCTACATTGTAGATTATTAGTGAAGACATCAAAACTATGAAATAACACATATGGAGTCAAATTGTAACCAAAAAAAGTGTTAGACAAATCAAAATATCAAAGTAGCCACCCTTTGCCTTGATGACAGCGTTGCACACTCTTGACATTCTCTCAACCAGCTTCACCTGGAATGCTTTTCCAACAGTCTTGAAGGAGTTCCCACATATGCTGAGCACTTGTTGGCTGCTTTTCCTTCATTCTGCGGTCCAACTCATCCCAAACCATGTCAATTGATGGTGATTGGTGATTGTTGAGGCCAGGTCATCTGATGCAGCGCTGCATCACTCTACTTCTTGGTCAAATAGCCCTTACACAGCCTGGAGGTGTGTTTGGTTATTGTCCTTTTGAAAAACAAATGATAGTCCTACTATGCGCAAACCAGATGGGATGGTGTATCGCTGCAGAATGCTGTGGTAGCAATCCTGGTTAAGTGTGCCTTGAACTCTAAATAAATCACAGACAGTGTCACCAGCAAAGCACCCCCACAACATCACACCTCCTCCTCCATGCTTCATGGTGGGAACCACACATGCAGAGATAATCTGTTCACGTACTCTGCATCTCACAAAGAAACAGTGATTGGAACCAAAAAACTAAAATTCGGACTCATCAGACCAAAGGATAGTCTGCTCCGAATAGTTGATGTTAAGATGTGTCTGTTACTTGAACTCTGTGAAGCATTTATTTGGGCTGCAATCTGAAGAGCAGTTAACTCTGATGAACTTATCCTCTGCAGCAGAGGTAACTCTGGATCTTCCTTTCCTGTGGCAGTCCTCATGAGAGCCAATTTCATCATAGCGCTTGATGGTTTTTGCGACTGCACTTGAAGAAACTTTCAAAGTTATTTTCAGGATTGACTGACCTTCATGTTTTGAAGTAACGATGGACTGTCGTTTCTCTTTGCTTTTTTTTTTACTGTTCTTGCCATTATATGGACCAAATAGAGCTATCTTCTATATACCAACCCTACCTTGTCACAGCAGAACTGATTGGCTCAAACGCATTAAGAAGGAAAGGAATTCCACAAATTAACTTCTAACAAGGCACACCTGTTAATTGAAATGCATTCCAGGTGACTACCTCATGAAACTGGTTGAGAGAATGCCAAGAGTGGGCAAAGCTGTCATCAAGGTAAAGGGTTGCTACTTTGATATATATTTATATATATTAATAGTGTGTTATACTGTAGGATTGTATTGATGTAATAATGTTGATTGTTTTCTGCCCAGGGGTACAGATGACAATTAGCTATCTAGCTAAATCTGGTGAAATGGCATGTTGTACATGGTCCTTGACAAATAAACGTTAAAAAAATAATTAAACCACATCTTCCCGCTCTATCATCCCAAGAAGCTAAACAAGAAGGCGGTTGAACACAATCAGTGTTGATGCTAAACATTATTATTCTCAGCCTTCTGTCTTAAAGCAGACAGTGTAATCGTCAAAGAAGTCGAAGAGGGAGGGAGGGAGGGAGGGAGGGAGGGAAACTGCCTCTTCATTTTTACTGTGGGTCTTCTGACTGGAGCTGTCATGGTGAAAAACCTCTTTCAAGTTTTCATGCGCCTGGCGCAGGATGGAAAGAAAAAGATATGCATAAAGATGAGTCTGTGGTCTATATTTACTTATTTTCAAACACTCCTCGCACTGTTCTGGCTCATGAAAGGAAACAAGGCCAAAAACACAACAAAGAATGCTCTAATGATTGTTGCAAGAAAGGACAGACCTCAGGTCTGCTTCAACCTGGATTGCTTTGTCTCGGAGCATGGCGGTGATGTGTTAGGGGCTTTCCTTCTGATTCCTACGGAACAGCTGAGGTAGGGTAATCCCAGGTGGGTATTGGAGGTGGAGCGTTCTCCTCTTTTTCCCCTCAGGGGATTGTACTGCACTCAGCGCTGTTCCCGTGTGTCCCGTGTGGCTCAGTTGGTAGAGCATGGCGCTTGCAACGCCAGGGTTGTGGGTTCATTCCCCACGGGGGGACCAGGATGAATATGTATGAACTTTCCAATTTGTAAGTCGCTCTGGATAAGAGCGTCTGCTAAATGACTTAAATGTAAATGTAAAATGTTCCATCTAGCTAGCCTATTACACAACAGCATGAAGGCCCCCTAAGACTCCTATTTTCTGGTGACCTACAGGAGCAGACAAGGCTCTCCTTTGTAATGCTTCTAAATCAGAGACAGTGAAAACATTACTGGAATATGTCTGTCTGTATCACAATGTTGCAGTTCTGCTTTCACTTGTCCATGAAATTCCTTCTGCATCATAGTGAATATGGGGACTCCCTTTAAAAACGTGTTTATCTGTCTGTTCAAATTCAATCCAAATTTGCACACACCAAAAAAATGTATACACCCATGATTGATTTATGAAAGGGCTAGTTATGGGGCGGCAGCTAGCCTAGTGGTTCAAGCATTGGACTAGTAACCGAAAGGTTGCAAGATTGAATCCCTGAGCTGACAAGGTAAAAATCTGTCGTTCTGAACAAGGCAGTTAACCCACTGTTCCTAGGCTATCATTGAAAATAAGAATTTGTTCTTAACTGACTTGCCTAGTTAAATAAAGGTAAAACAAATACATTCTATTCCTTTCCTTTAGATGCCCTCAGTTGATAAACACAAGACTATTATCTGAGAAAAGCCTCACTGTGGCCAAATTGGAATACACTCAGATTGGAATCTGTATGAGGGCAGATTGGAGCTCTAGATTATGCTGGAGAGGGTGCGGCAATACGGGGGTTGGATGAGGGGCGTGAGGCAGGGGCTTCCCGCGGGTGGCAGCTGGAGGAGGGCTCTTCTCCCTCACCCCGTTCCCCTCCCACTAATCTCATTGTTCTCCACCGCCCCTGGCTGCGGTCCAGCACACACTCACAGTCAGATACATACTCAGGTACTGGTATACAGCACACTACACACAACAACCCACCAGCAGTGACCGGAGGAAGCGTGCCTCCATCCATTCATGCTGCTCTGTGGAAGATATCCCAGTCATTGTAATATAATTACTAGAACATTCAACGTTGACTTGAATGGGAATGTCCACTCTAGTCATTCTATTTCTATGATACCATTGCTTTCTCCAGATGTGCATTCCATTGCCCCGCTGGAAACAGAAGCACATCTTAAACCACACAGCAGCTTTGGGGCAGTATTATAGAGGGCATGCCACTCTGCCAGTGGGCCAGGATTAAAGCCACAATCAAAAGAGTTATGGGTATCCTAGAGGATTAATCCCTCTCTAAGATCTACCCACCATCTGCCTGGGGGATGATGACTCCAATGGGACACACAAATAGGTCCCCAAAGCCTTAGTCAAACATTGGGGTAAACCCCAATTTGTCTGTTTTGGAGAGATCTGAGGGCACTCAATGTGTGTTCCAAATGAGTTGGAGAAAAAAAGATGGTTGATTGCAGCCAAAATGGTCTGTCTTTGTGTGATGTGTTTTTCCCCCAAGTGTTAGGGTGTTATCGGGGTGTGTCCCGCCAACACACCCCTCTCGCCTTAGTCAAACAGTATGCTGTTTGCAGATCTTAGGGGACAAATGTGTTAGAGAAAGGCAGCCAAAATGATTTTAGTCAGTCTGATGGGTTTTCCCCAAAGTGCTTATTCATGAGCGATAAGAGAGGGCCAAGGTTCACATAGGGCTAATCAGTGGCCTGGGCAGCGCACCAGCACACGAGCCTCAGAATAGAGCTCTGTTCTAACGCTGGCTCATCTGACTGTGAGAGTCGGATAGTGTGAAAATAATAAGGTTGGTGACAGCATAGAAATATAATCAATTTCTATGGGCGACAGCAGGTCAGCACCTCTTTTCTTCATAATGTTCTGATCTGTGGATGGGAGAGTGGAAATAGTGGTGGAGAGAAGTGTGGTTGTGTGTGCATGCGCACGTGCATACGTGCGTGTGTATATTGGAGAAAATAACCTTCTTTCTGTGCCACAATGTGCATACTGCATACTGCACAATATAGGCCAGGGATAATCACAAGACACTATTACAAGACACTGAATACAGAACACTCTACTTATACCAATGACGGATAGAAGAATGAACTACATAAAGGAATATAAAAAAAAAGAATTAACCCAACACTTACAATGTACTTCACTATTATGACTGAAACATTTAGAATAAGAATCAAATAGTCCAGAACAGACTTGAAAGACAGTGCATTGCATTGTTTTCAATGCCTATGGAATCCAGTGGAGAAGCCTAATGGTACATTCTCCAACGAAGAATGGCACATTTAGAAGGGCTATGAACGTTATTCAGACTACTATATTTAGCCTCTTATGTAGCCTCTTATGTAGCCTTTTCTCTTATGTAGCCTCTTTTGAAAGTGAAATCCTGAGCCTGCCTGAATCTCTCCACGACTGGATCCATATTGCCCCAGGCAAGCCCTGTTTGCAGTAAGTCTCACCACCTACCGTCAGCAACAAAATAAATACTAAAACCATCACTCAGAATAATTGTCACTGTGGAATATCGGCAAGCAAAATATCATGCCCTACATAAACACGGAAGTCACAGTATGTGATGATGGACTGTTAATGCTCAGTTGTACAGTCACTCTCATGTTTTGGGTTCATCCACCCACAAGCTAAATTGAAACGACGTACTCCAACAAAATGAATATGTTGGTTGTAATTTGGTTGTAATCTGAAAATTTATACTTTTTCAAAAATGCCTTAAATTCCATAGATAGAACCTCCCCATCAGATATATAAAGACTCTGAGATATGAGATGAATATTGTGTAAGGCTGATGGATTTAAAGACTAAAGCTGCAGTAAAGCTGCCTTCCTTATCTATAATAGGAGTGGCATGTGACTGGTGGAACTATCATACAACATGGCCAGCCAGAATCATAACATGACCATAACATGACCAGCTACACTGTCATTTTTTAAAACAAATATGTTGATTCAATGTAAAATTGTAAGGCAACCAGCTGCAATAGGATTGTGAGTTTGCTGAAGAAACATTTTGTTGGCCAAACTCACAATCCTATTGCAGCTGGTTGCCTTACAATTGTACATTGACTCAAATCAACATATTTTTGTTACAGTGTAATATCACAATATCACCATCCAGTATCATTCCTTACTGGCAGGTCATGATATGATAATGGCTGGTCATATAGTGTATATGACCAGCCATTATCATATCATGACCTGCCAATATCACAACAAGACCAGCCAGTATCATAACATGACCAGCCAGTATCATAACATGACCAGCCAGTATCATAACATAACCAGCCAGTATCATTCCTGTCACACTATATGACCAGCCATTATCATAGCAAGACCTGCCAATATCACATGACCTGCCATTATCACAACATGACTTGCCAATATCACATGACCAGCCAATATCACAAAATGACCAGCCATTGTCACAACATGACCAGCCAGTATCACAACATGACCAGCCAGTATCATTCCTGTCACACTATATGACCAGCCATTATCATAGCATGACCTGCCAATATCACATGACCAACCATTATCACAACATGACTTGCCAATATCAAAAAAAGACTTGCCATTATCCCAACATGACCAGCCAGTATCATAACGATGACCAGCCAAGTATCATAACCAGCCAATATCATAACATGACCAGCCAGTATCATAACATGACCAGCCAGTTAATCATATCATGACAGCCAATATCATAACATGACCAGCCAGTATCATAACATGACCAGCCAATATCATAACATGACCAGCCAATATCATAACATGACCAGCCAGTATCACAACAATGACTTGCCAATATCAAAAAAAGACTTGCCATTATCCCAACATGACCAGCCAGTGTCATAACATACCAGCCAGTATCATAACATGACCAGCCAGTATCATAACATGACCAGCCAATATCATAACATGACCAGCCAGTATCATAACATGACAGCCAGTATCATAACATGACCAGCCAATTCATAACATGACCAGCCAGTATATAACATGACCAGCCAGTATCATAACATAACCAGCAGTATATTCCTGTCACACTATATGACCAGCCATTATCATAGCATGACCTGCCAATATCACATGACCAACCATTATCACAACATGACTTGCCAATATCACATGACCAGCCAATATCAAATATTACTTGCCATTATCCCAACATGACCAGCCAATATCACAACATGACCAGCCAGTATCATAACATGACCAGCCAGTATCATAACATGACCAGCCAGTTCACAAACATGACCAGCCAGTATTATAACATGACCAGACCATATTACAATATGACCAGCCAGAATCATTACACACCACAGTGCCTCGTGTCACAAACAGAGGGACTGGGAACAGATCTTATATTGATTTCATTCTATCAGTTCTATTCTAATGTCACACGCTTCAGCACAGCAACATTGTCCCTGTACTGTTGTAACACATATAGAGCATCATCATAAAAGCTAAGGTTCTTATGATTTATGAATCTGGTCACAGCCCTTGTTCTGGCTTAGTCTTTTGTACAGTCTAATAATTGCATCATGTGCATATTTAAAATGAACTATCATTTACTATCTTACTACTATCTCACTTACTATCATGATGTCTGTCCCTGATTCGGGTGGTTATTACCAGCACCAAACAAAATGGCTACTGCTGCCAACAGTTCGACTATGTAGTAAAACATTGTTCTCTCTAATTCAAGGTTAAGCAAATCTGTTTTGGGGGAGCCATTGTTCTCGTCGCGGAGGCTTCAAACAGAGCTTCCCCGCTCCTGCTGGTTCTCTCTCTCTTCTCTCTCTCTTCTCTCTGCTCTCTCTCTCTCTCTCTCTCTCTCTCCTCTCTCTCTCTCTTCTCTCTCTCTCTCTTCTCTCTCTCTCTCTCTCTCTCTCTCTCTCTCTCTCTCTCTCTCTCTCTCTCTCTCTCTCTCTCTCTCTCTCTCTCTCTCTCTCTCTCTTCTTCAGTCTCTCTCTCTCTCTCTCTCTCTCTCTCACAACAGTCCTCGGCTGTATCTCAATAGCTTATTTTTCTCCTCTACTTTCTTTAATCTCCAATGATGGGATAGAACTTGGACAGGAGGATGCCAATTCCCCGTAACATTACAACAAGTTAATTGTCGGGGATCCACCATATAGCTTTTATCTGCTTTGGATTTTTTAATAAGTGGAGATGAAGGAGAAGGGATGAAGAGACGAGAACAGAGACTATTGAGATGCAGCCGAAGAGTGTCCCCACTGAGATGCAGCCACAGGCAGATGGAGAAGGAGGAACCTGGGATGGAAATAGACGGTAATCCTGAAGAGGCTGTGGATAGGTAGGCCTATGACCTGCTCTACCTCTAGCTCCAGCAATAATGAAATGCAGCCATCACCAAACACTTAAAGGGGCAGCTGCTACATCCATTTTTGGACATATAAATCAATGATATATACACATTGATACTTGAAGAATATAAATGATAAATGTCTCATGAGTTGATTTCAACTGCCGTACCCCATCAGAACACAAAATATAAGCTTGTTTTACTCCTTTGTTGGTAAACAATGTAATTGTAAACAAATACTGTATAGCACCATGAATTTGAGAGTGGTTCTCAAGACCCATCTCTCAGCTATTTAGCAAAACAGTGGTGGTGTCCCAGCGTTGTTATTGTTCAAACTACATATTGGCCATGTAATGTACACAGTATGCGTCATACTGTTTACTGTAAATGGAGCTACTCAAAGTAAGATTCAGTAAATCACCAATCAAAGCAAGATCTGGGTGTGAAACACAGTTATTAGGCTATTCTGAAAGTCAACTTTGAAGCTGAGTCTTTAAAGAAAAATGGTAAAAAAATGGACAAATTGAAATTGACTTAGGTTTTTGAAGAAAACATAAATAATTGATCTGGCTCCTCTGAAGCATCTTCTAGCTCTAAAGATGAGATTGTTATAGTGTGAGTCGGTCAGGCTGGTACGGACCCACCACAGGAACCAACAAGCCTCATTAGCCCAGCCTGACCCAGCCAAAAGCATAGGATGCGTCCCATATGGCGTCCCAAAAGACAGGCAGCCCAATTCTGACCTTTTTTTCACCCACTAATTGGTCTTTTGACCAATCACATCAGATATTTTCGTATCAGGTCTTTTTCAGAGTTTAGCTGATCAGTCAAAAGACTAACTAGTGAATTGAGCTGCCTGTGTAAACGCAGCCTTAGTAGTGTACTTCTTTTGATCAGTAGTGAATAGGGTGTCATTTGGTATGTAGTCAAAGACACAGCACGCCACACTGGCATGTGTCTGGGTCTGACTGTGTATGTGCTAATGGGGTTGATGATCTCTCCAAATCACAAGTGTTAAATAGCAAGAAGTTCAAAGCACTAAATGCTGTTGTGATTTGGCTGTAATCGCAGTACTGAGAAGTCATATTCAATTCAATTAAACTGAATCAACTGTATTCATCTCTCTGGGGCAATTATAGCAACTACTGTATCTCCCTTTGAGTGCCAACATCATAGATACAATGCACAATTATTTTAACTGGGTAACTTCAATGTGTATCTGCTGTTCACCATATCTCATCGTCTTGACCTTCATAGCTAAGTCCTACTTCCACAGTACCGTCTGGGCTGGGCTTTTGTGGATCAGTGGAGTACGTCTAGTCAGCCAATAACATCATAGAGTTCTCTCCGCCCCTGTGCTCAACATGCGCACAAATGAACTCACACACACACATGTGGGAGTGCATACACACACACACACCTTACCCGTCGCTGGCTGAACTCACTCTCCCCATTTAGGCCAACTGAGCTGGATGATGATGTCATTGAGGTGTGGATTAGAGGCCATACACTAAGCCAGGCTTTCAGCAGTGAGGCAGTTGTATGCATAGCTTCAGTGTGCATACAACTGATGGTCAATAGACAGTAGGGAAACTATAGTTTGGATAGCAACGACCACACATATTTTGGAGTATGGAGCACAAGATTAATTGAAAAAGGAATGGGGAATAGGGTACAGCACCACATAGTCCTGGGTATTTTCTGAAGAACTCTAAAGATTGAATCGCTATGATGTAAAATCATGTTTTGGTCACGGTTCTGCCAATTTCACAGAATTTGATGAAGAAATGAGCTGGCAATCATGAACATTGCACTCTTAGAAAAAAGGGTTCCAAAAGGGTTCCCCATAGAAGAGCCATTTTTGGTTCCATATAGAACCCTCTGCATAAAGGGTTCTATATTGAACTCAAAAGGGTTCTTCTACCTGGAACCAAAAATAGTTTTCAAAGGGTTCTCCTAAGGGGACATCCAAAGAACCCTTTTAGGTTCTAGATAGCACCTTTTTTTCTAAGAGGGGTTGGATTATGAGAGAGATGTCTGACTTCAACCTCACAAAAACTATCATGTGACATATGCATTTCATTTTCACCTTATGACTTAAAACTCACTACAGTGTGTGTATGTTTCCTACAGTCCAGTGGACACTACAATTCATTACTGTGTATAATGGAATCTAATGGGACCATACCGTTTGTATTTTCTGACGCATGCAATGCTTCATGTTCTGTGAAGCGACTACAACAATAATCACATCTGACTTGGCCGGTCTGAATTCATGTTCATCCCCTCCCCATTTCCTGTGCAGATAGGAACACACAGAGATAGCAGGACACACACATATGCAGTGAACGAGGGTGTAACAGGGTGAAACTGAAGAAGTTGTCAGCACCAGGTGTCTGTAATTGTCAATTAGGAGCGTGGCTGCCATGCCCATGTATACAAGCTGTGCTGTTTGTGCCTATTCAGGGATCTCTCTTACTGTGTACCGGCTGGCGTGCCTTGGGCGGATGGCTGTGACCCAGACCAAATTGATGATGAGAATGGATTGTGAGTATGTTTGTGGCAAATGTGCCCGTAGCCACTGGTTGTCCTTCTCCCATGGCGTACCTCGCTAGGTATGTTTAATTCTGATTGAACATCCTATTTATTGAAGCTACCTGATACATTGAGATTGAATACTTGTCTGTGATGATGCTGATCTATGATAATGAGCTGTAAACATTTTTCTGTTGACAGAGTATTAAATGCAAAGCCATGAGAGTTTCTGTCTGAGAACAATCTCATTGAGTTTCTTCAGAATTGTGAATAAAGCCCATATTTTTGTTTATCTGACTGGTTATGCTCATGCTCCACTCCCTGATCGAAAGAAACTTACATTTAGATCCTCACCTTGCATATAAAAAAATGGTGGCATAGTATTGCCTATAGGAAAAGTTATTTATGGTGCATTCCCCATGTTACAAGGGCATGTGTGCACACCCACTTCCAAGTCTGATAATGCATACTGTATAACTAAGAAATATTTATTCTGCATCTGATGCAGGCTTTGAATCCATCACTTGGCAAAATCAACGACAGACTCTGTACTTAATCAATACAGGCAAGAATATACACTGCATGGGAAAACAGTTGAGGACATCCCAATGCACTGTATATATTGTCAAATACTGTACCTTGATCAAATACTACTGTCAGATTAATTTGAGGATCTCTCATTTAATACCTAAACTAAAAGCAAAATTCAGCCAAAGATTTGGGAATCCTCACTAGTCAAATGTGGGTAAGGTGAACCTAGGCTACAATTGACATCATACCGCTAGGGGTACTTGTTCACATCTTCAAGACATATAGAGGGATGCCTGGCTGACGTCAGTGGCCCGGAACCTATGTCCATCACCATGTAATGTCTGCAGCTCGGCGTTGAAGTTGATGGCTATTTGTCACTTATGCAGAACTGTTTCATCACCGGTATAGTTAACCTGCTTCACATCTATATTGCACTTCTACCTTTTCATCCTTTGTTTCTTGCCCCAGGATGACTGGTGTGGGCTTGCCCTGCAAATAATTGAGAGTAAATGTAATGTATTGCATCAAATAGAGAATGTATCTTGGACATGGCCTAAAGGTAGATATGGTGTGCTGTGGTTTCTCACTCAATGTAGCTGACATGATTATAGCCTACAATGGTTGTCATGTTTTGGTGAGTAGGCCTACTCTCTTAACAAAACGCACAGGAATTGTCACAGGCAGTTCCTGTGACAAGATATGTCTATAAAAGCAATCTTGAAGGCACACCTTAAACAATCTGTTCATATTGCAGTTCTTGAAAGCCTTAAATTTCACTAAATTGTATTTGTGTCGTCTGATGCTTTTCCAGTCATAGGTACTTGCCTAAGATCTATAACATTTTGAAATCCACTCAGCAAAAAAATTAATGTCCTCTCACTCAACTTTTTATTTTCAGCAAACTTAATGTTCAAATATTTGTATGAAATTAAGATTCAACAACTGAGACAAACTGAACAAGTTCCACAGACATGTGACGAACAGAAATGGAATAATGTGTCCCTGAACAAAAGGGGGGGTCAAAAGTCAGTATCTGGTGTGGCCACCAGCTGCATTAAGTACTGCAGTGCATCTCCTCCTCATGGACTGCACCAGATTTGCCAGTTCCCTGACATTTCTGGGGGGAATGGCCCTAGCCCTCACCCTCCGATCCAACAGGTCCCAGACGTGCTCAATGGGATTGAGATCCGGGCTCTTCGCTGGCCATGGCAGATCACTGACATTCCTGTCTTGCAGGAAATCACGCACAGAATGAGCAGTATGGCTGGTGGCATTGTAATGCTGGAGGGTCATGTCAGGATGAGCCTGCAGGAAGGGTACCACATGTGGATGTCTTCCCTGTAATGCACAGCATTGAGATTGCCTGCAATGACAAGCTCAGTCCGATGATGCTGTGACACACCGCCCCAGACCATGACGGACCCTCCACCTCCAAATTGATTTCACTCCAGAGTACAGGCCTCGGTGTAACGCTCATTCCTTCGACGATAAACGCGAATCCGACCATCACCCCTGGTGAGACAAAACCGCGACTCGTCAGCGAAGAGCACTTTTTGCCAGTCCTGTCTGGTCCAGCGACGGTGGGCTTGTGCCCTTAAGCGACGTTGTTGCCGGGGATGTCTGGTGAGGACCTGCCTTACAACAGGCCTACAAGCCCTTAGTCCAACCTCTCTCAGCAATTATCTTTGAAAGACAGGGTCCTGAAAAAGGGATGTTTCTTTTTTTGCTGAGTTTAGTATTCATTCTTATGGATTGTTGTCACTACAAGCATTTCCACTTCCAGCCAGTTTCCAGCCTTTGCTCATACCAGAGAGGGTGAGGGTTTACTCTGGCCAAAATTTGTCCATGTTAAGTAGGTCATTAATTATTAGGTGTTTTGTATGGGGGGCAATGAGTGTCGAATTCTGTCAAAATAAAAATGTATTGCTATTTTGATACATGAGGCTTACTTAATAGAACTTCTAATAGAAGTTTTGTAATTAGGTTATGATATGTGATGCACGTGACATCCTGCCAACTTTAAGAAAAAACTATTTATATCTGAGTTGCACAGGAAGTTGGTGGCACCTTAATTGGGGAGAACAAGCTCATGTTAATGACTGCAGCGGAATTAGTGGAATGGTATCAAATACATCAAACACATGGTTTCCATTTGCTCCGTTCCAGACATTATGAGCCTCCTGTGCTGAGTTGTCCCTGAAATTTGAGACGGTCTATGCATATTCATGAGGCTAGCATCTCACTCTCCATTGAATACAGGCGGTTGATGTCAACATCCCTCATCGAATATCCAAATAACGAGATGCATCCACCAATCCAAAGAGAGGAATAGGTGGGCGCTTGACAGCCCGCTGTTCCGCCATGTGGAAAACGAATCCCATTTTTAGGACGGAGACTAAATCATCACGTCATTATATCCTGCCTCTGCTCTTACTGAAGGAGTATAAACATTGTAAATATGTGTGCATACTGGCAGCTAGTGGTAGGAAGTTATAACACATGAGTTTCTCTGGTCATCACTATCTGGCCAAGTTCCGAAAGTCAGAAGCCCCGCCTAGTTCTACAATATATCTTCTGATCTGATTTTAAACCTAACCTTAATGACAATGCTAACCTTATGGCTAACCCTAACCTTCAATTAAGACAAACAGCAACTTTTTGTTTTCATACATTTTTTACAATATAGTCAGTTTGGACTTGTTTGTACCCCCCACCTCCCCCTTGCTTGAGGACCAATACGTTTGTGTAACTCTGTTTTTGTCTCACTACTTTGCTTTATCTTGGCCAGGTCGCAGTTTTAGATGAGAACTTGTTCTCAACTGGCCTACCTGGTTCAGTAAAGGTGAAATAAAAAAATAGAGAACAAAAGAGAAAGAATGTTGCCAGCCACAACGTAAGGCAAGGATGTGAATTGAAAAGTAGAAAGTCACTCCGCTCCTCAGACTCTCCTTCGTCTCTTATAGGGGTGATAGGGCCTAAGTGCTACACAATTGTATTAATCATAGCTAGGGAGTGAGTGTGCGGGGAGTGGGAGACTATCCCAGACAGCAGGGGGGAGGGGTGCTAGCCTATTTATATCTGATTGTTTCTCCTCCCCTGCCAGAGCTGCTGGAAACCTTCAGCTCTTCTCAGTACTTGACTCTACTTGTAAGAAATTACCCCTCGCTCAATGCCCCGGCGGTCACACAAGATATGTGGGCGCACAACCCCATCTGGGAACAGCTCATTACCATTTATTGCTGATGCCATGTCGGGAAAACTAGATGCCCTCTGGAATAGGACACTGCTTAGAGTAGATTCAGTGATACATTATGCACATAAATCACTATGCCACTCGTTGTGAAGCACTGTCGAGCAGAAACCCATTGTTAAGACCCAGCTCCACTCTGTCTCATCCTCCCCCCCTCCCTCCCTCTCTAATACAAACATACACACAGTTATGTAAGTCTTGATGTGACAGAAATCCCGACATAAATCTCCATATATGGCCTCATGTGAAGCTCTCCTCTGGCTGAATATTTGCAGGGTGAGCTGTCCCAGTGGTCTCAGGCCAACACAGGATGGAGCTGGTCAACTCTGCCTGCCTTCCTGCTCGTCTTTCTGCCTCCCCTCCCTCTCCGTTTGTCTGTCTTTTTTTGTGCCTGTCTTCCTGCCTGCTTGTCTGTCTGTCCGACACTCACCAATAGGCCGTCCTTCGCATCCGCAGTCCGACATGGTGACGAGGGTCAGTTAGTAACGGCCTTCTCCCGTCTCGCAGTGTCAGATGGCTCCTGTTGCTTCTCCTCCTCTCCCAGACTGTGTGTGTGTTACTGCTCTACACTGCTGGCTGTGTGAGACCCTTGAGTGGAGTGGCTACCATCTAACAGGCTGTGGGTCTGACTGTCTGTCCCTCTGAGTGTGTTATGACTACAGGACGCTAAGCATAACTACCAAACATTAATGTCCAGGCTGCTATTGGATAGTACATCTATTAGCAGCCCTCCCCATTGGGATGACTGAACTAATTTAATCTCATTATTAATATTGATAGGCCACCTTATTATATAGACAAGGCTAATATGTTTTTTCCATTCCTGTTTTTTCAACTTTTTCTGAAGCTCAAAGGTTTCTTTTAGATTTTAAATGTCCATACATTTTCAATTAATTTCTTAGACCAGTGATCAATTCTCTTAAGAAACAAAGATGCAGTTGAAGTCGGAAGTTTACATACACCTTAACCAAATACATTTAAACTCAGTTTTTCACAATTCCTGACAATTAATCCTAGTAAAAATTCCCTGTCTTACGTCAGTTAGGATCACCACTTTATTTTAAGAATGTGAAATGTCAGAATAATAGTAGAGAGAATGATTTATTTCAGCTTTTATTTCTTTCATCACATTCCCAGTAAATTGTTTAACTTGGATAAAACGTTTTGGGTAGCCTTCCACAAGCTTCCCTCAATAAGTTGGGTGAATTTTGGCCCATTCATCCTGACAGAGCTGGTGTAACTGAGTCAGGTTTATAGGCCTCCTTGCTCGCACACGCTTTTTCAGTTCTGCCCACAAAATTTCTATGTGATTGCGATCAGGGCTTTGTGATGGCCACTCCAATACCTTGACTTTGTTGTCCTTAAGCCATTTTGCCACATCTTTGGAAGTATGCTTGGGGTCATTGTCCATTTGGAAGACCCATTTGCGACCAAGCTTTAACTTCCTGACTGATGTCTTGAGATGTTGCTTCAATATATCCCACATAATTTTCCATCCTCATGATGCCATCTATTTTGTGAAGTGCACCAGTCCCTCCTGCAGCAAAGCACCCCCACAACATGATGCTGCCACCCCCGTGCTTCACGGTTGGGATGGTGTTCTTCGGCTTGCAAGCCTCCCCCTTTTTCCTCCAAACCTAACGATGGTCATTATGGACAAACAATTCTATTTTTGCTTCATCAGACCAGAGGACATTTCTCCAAAAAGTACAATATTTGTCCCCATGTGCAGTTGCAAACCAGTCTGGCTTTTTTATGGCGGTTTTGGAGCAGTGTCTTCTTCCTTGCTGAGCAGCCTTTCAGATTATGTCGATATAGGACTCGTTTTTACTGTGGATATAGATACTTTTGTAGCGGTTTCCTCCAGCATCTTCACAAGGTCCTTTGCTGTTGTTCTGGGATTGATTTGCACTTTTCGCACCAAAGTACGTTCATCTCTCGGAGACAGAACACGTCTCCTTCCTGAGCGGTATGACGGCCGCTTGGTCCCACGGTGTTTATACTTGCGTACTATTGTTTGTACAGATGAACGTGGTACCTTCAGGCGTTTGGAAATTTCTCGCAAGGATGAACCAGACTTGTGGAGGTCTACCATTTTTTTTCCTGAGGTCTTGGCTGATTTCTTTTGATTTTCCCATGATGTCAAGCAAAGAGGCACTGACTTTGAAGGTAGGCCTTGAAATAAATCCACAGGTACACCTCCAATAGGCTAGTAGACATCATTTGAGTCAATCAGAAGCTTCTAAAGCAATGACATTTTCTGGAATTTTCCAAGCTGTTTAAAGGCACAGTCAACACCAGTAGGTAAACTTCTGATCTACTAGAACTGTGATACATTGAGTTATAAGTGAAATAATCTGTCTAAACAATTGTTGGAAAAATGACTTGTGTCATGCACAAAGTAGATGTCCTAACCGACTTGCCAAAACTATAGTTAATAGTCACAATAAATTTGTAGAGTGGTTGAAAAACTAGTTTTAATGACACCTACCTAAGTGTATGTAAACTTCCGACTTCAACTGTACATGAACAAATATATAGATTAGATGACTGTTCTTTCATACTGGAACATCTGTGGAGAATTGTTTTCAAACTGAAAGCAGCAACCCAGAAGAGAGAGGATTTCATCCAGTTACACAGCTGTTCCTTTATGGATTGTTTCCAGAGGTGTCACGCCCATAAAGGACACATGGGCATGTGCCACCTCCGATCTGTCCTGTTTAAAAATAACGAAACAAAAAAAATTGTTTCTCTTCTTTTTTTCTTTTTTTTCTTTAATTCTACTAGCCACTTAGCAATTTTATGAAGTTGGCTTTAGCTAGCCCAGATAGGTTCCCAACCTCAGAACTAGCTACCAATAAACTGTTTCAGACTCTCAATCAAGTAAGAGTAGCTAGCTTGTCTAACTATCTCAGCTGGCACGCATGATGGCAAGGTTGGTGGACTTTGTTAAAGCAAGCAATTACTAAATGCACTGTATAAGACTCACATTCCTTTAAGTCTTTTACCCAGATTTTATCAGAGATTCAGAGAGGATACAGACAGCTCAAGAGGTATGCTTAGATAAGCAGAAGATTATACATATCTTTTTTTTTACATAGAATTTTAGAAAAATGATTATGGCTCTAGACATGGTCGTAACCAGGTTCTGAGTTTTAGGGAAGATCCCTCCCATCCAAGAAATGTTAAGAAAGTTGAAGCTCATTTACTGCATTTCTATACAATTTAAAACTCTAAAATACTATTTGGAGAATAGCAAAAATAGGCAAAACAATTACCCCAGCCGTTATCATGTGTCACCCCCTGACCTTAGTTCCTTAGTTCCTATTTTGGTTTGGTCAGGGTGTTAGTTGGGGTGGGCATTGTATGTTTTTGTTCTATGTTTTCTATTTCTATGTGTTTGGCCGTGTGTGGTTCTCAGAGGCAGCTGTCTATTGTTGTCTCTGATTGAGAACCATACTTAGGTAGCCTTTTCCCACCTGTGTTTTGTGGGTAGTTGTTTTCTGTATTGTTAGTTTCCTTTCAGAACTGTTCGTTTTCCTCTTTGATAATTTTTGTTCTAGTGTTCTGATTTTAATAAAATATCATGAACATGTCTCACGCTGCGCTTTGGTCCAGTCATTCACAGGAAGAGGATCATTACATCATGTGGGTTGCTGTTCACCTCAGTCGATTTACAAACACATAACCTGTTATCTACACAATTAACACATTACCTCACATTTACTCAGTACGGGGATTAAAAATGATATTTTGATACGTACAGTGGGATCTGTTTGTAGAAAAGTATTTTATGAATAAAAAGTTAACAAATGCCATGACTTATGCCATGTTAATATAATACAGTACCTTCAAAGTATTCATACCCCTTCATTTATTCTTTATTTTGTTGTTACACCTTAAATTCAAAATGGATTAAAAAAAAAAAACGTCTCCCCCATCTACACACAATTTTCCATAAAGACAAAGTGAAAATGTTTTTAGATATTTTTGCAAATGTGTTAAATGAAATACAGAAATATCTCATTTACATATGTATTAACACCCCTGAGTCAATAATGCTATAATGCTGTGAGCAGTGTAGTACTCGAGACCGTCTCAAATACTACACCGCTCAGTGTAATCGCTGTGTTAATACATATGTAAATGAGATATTTCTGTATTTCTTTTTCAAGATGAGTCTTGGTGTCGGATATATTTACTCGGTCTTGACTCAGGTCTCGGACAGTGAGGACTCAGAATTTCTTCCAGAAACCAGTCGAGACCAGCGGCGTAAAAATGAATTATCAGCTTCCATTCAGTCAGCACATAAAACCGCTTCGCCTGGCCAAATATATACACTAATTTCTTGAAACATTTATCTTAACAGTCTTAATATCTATTATAGACATGTTTGCGCAGTGGCGAACCTATAGGCCTTCAGTGTGTGACAGGTTGTGACTCTGAAAAGACAGCAATCTTAATACCTGCACACTCATGTAGGAGAATACACTTTTTGTAAAACACAAAGGGCCACTGGTGTAGTGGAGGGTATAAGCCATTTACCCACTTTTTTTCAGTGGGCATCAGTGGCGACCCGTCATTCATGGCAGGCACCGGGTAGCTAGCGGAAAATACAGTGTAGGGGTTGGTAATCTTCCCAAGTTGCGCTGTGATTGGCTCAGTGTTCTGTCACTCATGGGGACACTAAGTCATCACAAAATCTACAGGGAGAGCTAGAAAGTTCAAGCCCCCTTGGGTGCTGCCATAGATTTACATTAGAAGTGCCCATAAAACATTGTGCTAGTAACTGAAAGGTTGCAAGATCGAATCCCAGAGCTGACAAGGTAAAAAAAATCTGTCGTTCTGCCCCTGGACAAGGCAGTTAACCCACTGTTCCTAGGCTGTCCATTGAAAATAAGAATTTGTTCTTCACTGACTTGCCCAGTTAAATAAAGGTAAAATAAAAAATCGGACCATCAGCCCTGGTGAGACAACTGCGACTCGTCAGTGAAGACCACTTTTTGCCAGTCCTGTCTGGTCCAGCGATTTATGAGAGGTATTGACATGTTGAATGCACCAAGCTGTCTGTCTAAACTGCTGGCACACAGCTCGGACACCCATGCATACCCCACAAGACATGCCACAAAAGGTCTCTTATCAGTCCCCAAGTCCAGAACAGACTATGGGAGGCACACAGTACTACATAGAGCCATGACTACATGGAACTCTTTTCTTAATCAAGTAACTGACGCAAGCAGTAAAATGTTATTTAAAAAAACAGAAAAAAAACACCTTATGGAACAGCGGGGACTGAAGTAACACAAACATTGGTACAGATACATGCATACACACACACACTTTTGAAGAAAAAAATTATATACAGTATATTTCACCTTTATTTAACCAGATAGGCTAGTTGAGAACAAGTTTTAATTTACAACTGTGACCTGGCCAAGATAAAGCAAACCAGTGCAACACAAACAACAACACAGAGTTACACATGGAATAAACAAACATACAGTCAATAATACAATAGAAAAAGTCTATATACAGTGTGTGCAAATGAGGTAGGATAACGGAGGAAAAGCAATAAATAGGCCATAGTGCGAAATAATTACAATATTGCAATTAAACACCGGAGTGATAGATGTGCAGAAAATGTGTGTACAAGTAGAGATACTGGGGTGCAAAGGAGCAAAATAAATAAAATGGTTAACAGTATGTGGATGAGGTAGTCGAATGGGCTAATTACAGATGGGCTATGTACAGGTGCAGTGATCTATGAGCTGCTCTGACAACTGGTGCTTAAAGCTAGTGAGGGACATATGAGTCTCCAGCTTCAGTGATWTTTGCAGTTCGTTCCAGTCATTGGCAGCAGAGAACTGGAAGGAAAGGCGGCCGAAGGAGGAYTTGGCTTTGGGGGTGACCAGTGAYATATACCTGCTGGAGCMSGTGSMYSGGGMGGGTGCTGCTATGGTGACCAGTGAGCTGAGATAAGGCGGGGCTTTACCTAGCAAAGACTTATAGATGACCTGGAGCCAGTGGGTTTGGTGACGAATATGAAGCGAGGGCCAGCCAGCGAGAGCATACAGGTCGCAATGGTGGATAGTATATGGGGCTTTGGTGACAAAACGGATGGCACTGTGATAGACTGCATCCAATTTGATGAGTAGAGTGTTGGGGGCTATTTTGTAAAAGACCGCCAAAGTCAATGATCGGTAGGATAGTCAGTTTTACGAGGGTATGTTTGGCAGCATGAGTGAAGGATGCTTTTTTTACAAAATAGGAAACTGATTCTAGATTTCATTTAGGATTGGAGATGCTTAATGTGAGTCTGGAAGGAGAGTTTACAGTCTAAACAGACACCTAGGTATTTGTAGTTGTCCACATATTCTAGGTCAGAACTATCTGGATCAGATAGTCACCAGCGACATCATTGATGTATACAGAGAAAGAGTCGGCCCGAGAATTGAACCCTGTGGCAACCCCATAGAGACTGCCAGAGGTCCGGACAACAGGCCCTCCGATTTGACACACTGAACTCTGTCTGAGAAGTAGTTGGTGAACCAGGCAAGGCAGTCATTTGAGAAACCAAGGCTGTTGAGTCTGCCGATAAGAATGCAGTGATTGACAGAGTCGAAAGCCTTGGCCAGGTTGATGAATACAGCTGCACAGTATTGTCTCTTATCGATGGCGGTTATGATATCGTTTAGGACCTTGAGGGTGGCTGAGGTGCACCCATGACCAGCTCGGAAACCAGATTGCATAGCGGAGAAGGTACGGTAGGATTTGAAATGGTCGCTTATCTGTTTGTTAACTTGGCTTTCGAAGACCTTAGAAAGGCAGGGTAGGATAGATATAGGTCTGTAGCAGTTTGGGTCTAGGGTGTCTCCCCCTTTTGAAGAGAAGGATGACTGCTGCAGCTTTCCAATCTTTAGGGATCTCAGACGATATGAAAGAGAGGTTGAACAGGCTAGTAATAGGGGTTGCAACAATTTCGGGCTGATAATTTTAGAAAGACATACGATAACATACATACACATGGATTTAGTACTGTAGATATGTGGTAGTGGTGGAGTAGGGGCCTGAGGGCACAGTGTCTTGTGAAATCTGTGAATGTATTGTAATGTTTTTAAATTGTATAAACTGCCTAAATTTTGCTGGACCCCAGGAAGAGTAGCTGCTGCTTTGACAGCACCCTAATGGGGATCCATAATAAATACAAATACACAATTGCAAAGCACGTGAAATATATACCCATGCGTGCTGCACATAACCTGAACAGTGACCTGTTGCCCTTCAAGAAGGCAGAAGTTTCCATGCATTTTTGTAAAAACGGTCCCACCCATTAAGTCAAAATGTGATTGGATGATTCCACTGTCACTTTAAAAAATGTCCTTAGGACAGTTGAATGGTAGAAGCCTTTTATCTAGCTTCTGATGGCTTAGCCAATGGTCGGGTTCGGTTAGCTAGATTTATCTCCACAGAGACCAGCAAAGAAAAATCCTTTTTTTCTCTTCAGCGGTAACCCTTTCCTTTCCAACAAAAAGGATTAAATCAGAACCTAATTGAAAATAATATAATTATTATAATATTATTATAATCCTTAGCCCTTCTCTGATGGCGTAGAAGGCCCATTGTTCCCCAATGTGTTTGGGTTAGTAATAATTTGTAGAGTGGCACTATTTTCCCTCGGCATGCATTTTTTTTCACTCTTCTGAATCTTTAAATAATCCATATGTGGTCTGAAATATGAACACAGAAATACTGGACATTTTGAACTCTTATTATTGTGGTGATTTGACAAAATTACAATCATGGTCTTTAATTGGACTTGCATTTTTCTGGTCTCGGTCTTGACTCGGTCTAGGACCCCTTGTCCCTCCTTCCCGGTCTCGGTGTTGACTCGGTCTCCACCCTCCCTTGGTCTTGAATCAGTCTCACTTTAGGTGGTCTCGAACACTACACTGGCTGTGAGTCTTTCTGGGTAAGTCGAAGGGCTTTCCACACCTGGATTGTGTCACATTTTCCCATTATTCTTCAAGCTCTGTCAAATTGGTTGTTTATCAATGCCAGACAATCATTTTTAGGTCTTGCCTTAGATTTTCAAGCAGATTTAAGTCAAAACTGTAACTCGGTCACTCAGGAACTGTCTTCTTGCTAAGCAACTCCAGTGTAAATTAGGCCTTGTATTTTAGGTTATTGTCCTGCTGAAAGGTGAATTAATCTCTGTGTCTGGTGGAAAACAGACTGAACCAGGTTTTCCTATAGGATATAGCCTGTGCTTAGCTCTATTCCATTTATTTTTTTATCCTGAAAAACTCCCCAGTTCTTAAATATTACAACCATACCCATAACATGATGCAGCCACCACTATGCTTGAAGATATGGAGCAGTTCTTAGTAAATCATTGTGTTGGATTTGCCCCAAACATAACACGTTGTATTCAGGGCATAAAGTTAATTGCTTTGCCACATTTTTTGCAGTATTACTTTAGTGCCTTGTTGCAAACAGGGGGGCAGCAGGTAGCCTAGTGGTTAGAGTGTTGGGCCAGTAACCGAAAGGTTGCTAGATTGAAACCCCGCAAGATAAAAAATCTGTCGTTCTGCCCCTGAACAAGGCAGTTGACCCACTGTTCCTAGGCTGTCATTGTAAATAAGAATATGTTCTTAACTGACTTGCCTAGTTAAATAAAAAAAAACTATAAAAACAGGATGCATATTATGGAATATTTGTATTCTGTTCAAGCTTCCATATTTTCGTTCTATCAATTAGGTTAGTATTGTGGAGTAACTACAATGTTGTTGATCCGTTCTCAGTTTTCTTCTATCACAGCCATTAAACTCTGTAACTGTTTTAAAGTCACAATTGGTCTCATGATGAAATCCCTAAGCGGTTTCCTTCCTCTCTGGCAACTGAGTTAAGAAGGATGCCTGTAGTGACTGGGTGTATTGGTACACCATCCAAAGTGTAATTAATAACTTCAACATGCTCAAAGGGATATTCAATGTCTGTTTTTTTCCCGTGCCTGTTTGGTAATATGGCTAGACTAATTTACCAATCTAAAATGTTTTAACTGACATGGGCTAATTGAGTGACTGTCAGTGAGTAACATAACAAGAGGAACACTGCTGATGCACAACGAAGCACCTTGTGTATTCTAACTCTCAACAGTAAGTTGAGACACATCATCAAATTACCTCTGCTTAGTCAAATAGAGTGACAACTAAAAGATACCAAATACAATTTAGTCCAATCAGCATAAGCTAAATATGATGTGGCTGTCCATGGTTCTGATTTCTAAGTGCGCGTGTGTGTGTGTGTGTGTGTGTGTGTGTGTGTGTGTGTGTGCGCGCGTTCATGCATGTAGAAAAACATGTTGACTCACCCTACTTGTAGAGAAACGCCAATACCATCCTCCTCTCTATCATGTGGACAAAACGGTCTATCACTCTGCCATACTGTACACGCTTGTATTTTTTGTGGTCCTAGGCTAGCTGGCTAAAATGCTTGCTCGCTAGCCTAACTTCCATTCATGGGCAACGTTACCTAGTTAACATTAGCCATCTACATCTAGCTACATATTGAACTTCCATCCTCTCAGGCAAGGGGCACAACAATGTATGAATTAATGGTTGGATCAGAATCTCTGTTATAATCATTGGCCAGTACAGAGAATTAAGCAAAAAGTCAAAATCCCTATCTCCATCCACGGAAGATTTAGGAAACCATTTTAGCTAGCTGGCTAGCTACGAATCGGAGGACAACAACACAACAAGATGCAACAATTAAAGTTTTTCTGTCAACGACGTATGCTCTTAATGGGATCTTACAGGAGTGATGCCAAATCCAAGCTGTCTTCCCTTGACACTTTCTTTCGGTGCGCCAGGACCATTCACAGTTGAGCTCGCTCAGTTTAGCTCAACGCTCGTTGGCACATTATTTTTTAATACTTTTTGTCAAGGGAGACCTGATGCTCGCTGGCTTCCCTTGCCTTCAATGCTACGGGCGGCAACAACATCATACTCGTCGGACCAGACAGCATCAGTTAGCTGGCCGACACTTAGAAAGTCAGAGGGGCGCTGTTTCACTCGCTCGGATACTTTCACCTGTGAGATACATTCAGCTTCTTACGAATTGAAGGAAAACTCTGAAACACAGAGAGACGAAGATAAATTATTTCATGTTTATAAAAATATTTATTGGTGATTTTTTTTGCGGGAAGCCAGGCTTCCCTTGGCAACCATGAATACACGCCACTGTCTGGACCTCGGTGTTATCATATGTAGTTAGGACCCTGCCTCTAGATTGGAGGAAAAAGCTGTTTCAGGTTTTTGAAAATGTTTAAAATCTCCAAATTAATGGACCACACTCCAGCCAACCTCACTTATTTTGTGCCCCCTCAGATTTTTGGGGTGCATTACGACCCTGATTGTTACCATAAACTTAGTTAGATGACATCTTTGTAGCTGTTATTTCCAAGTAAAGATCTCTATCCTCCTCTATGATTATTACCTCCTCAGTCTAAAAGACTCTTGCACAAATCTGCCAACTGGTTGAAGGCTGGAAGGCAGGTGGGCAGCTCCACCAAATACATGCTCCTGTGTCCACATCGGTGGTGGTGGTAGTAGTAGTAGTGTCTTTCTGCTGCTAGAGGGCGGTAATGTTTCATTGAACACTGTATTGGTCTCCATGCGCAACACTACAAAGGCTTTATCTCAATTGCTTAAAAATCTTCTCATCTCCTTGTCTCCCACCCTTTATCTGCACTGAATAGAACATATTTGATAGGTGAATACAATATGGTGCTCATCATTAGGCCGTCTTTAACCTGGTCAG
The DNA here is from genome assembly GCF_002910315.2 of Salvelinus sp. IW2-2015. NCBI lineage: Eukaryota > Metazoa > Chordata > Actinopteri > Salmoniformes > Salmonidae > Salvelinus > Salvelinus sp. IW2-2015. The sequence goes on along the minus strand of NW_019942528.1, from coordinate 1,483,641 downwards.
TTCAACGAAGGAGAGGAGGCTAGGTAAAATAAAATAAGTAGGTGAGGACGGATTCTTAGACAATTGAGAAGACCAAAGTGTCTTGAGGAAGGCAATATAAATACCTAAATAATATATACAGATATAATGATGGAGTCTTCACAATTTGCAGGGTACATTCATGACAGAATATGTACGTATAGTGGAAGGTGTGCATTCCAATGAGTCTAAGAGGACAAAGTAAATCTTCTCACGTGATCTGAACAAGTTCTTATTAATGCATTATTAACATATTTGTAAGATGTCATATTCATCTCCTCATCTTCTTATCAAATTAGTTTTTCAGCTTATCATATTATCTGATCATGTTTCTTATCTAAAGTCAATGGTATGAGAGAAGACACACTATGCTGTTTGGAGGGAGACGCAAGACACATTTCCTCAAAGGAATTCAATAAAAGTGAACTAACTGAGAACATTCTTTAAGGCTACATGTTTTTTGTTGATGATCTCACACACATACAGAGATCATCTTACATACTTAACTGTCTCTCGTGCCTGTACATAGGTAGGAATACCAACGCTACCAGTCAAACTCTTTCAAGGGTTTTTCTTTATTTTTTACTATTTTCTACATTGTAGAATAATAGTGGAGACATCAAAATGATGAAATAACACAAATGGAATAATGTAGTAACCAAAAAAGTGTTAACTTGTTAAACAAATCAAAATATATTTTTGATTCTTCAAAGCAGCCACCCTTTGCCTTGATGACAGCTTTGCACACTCTGGACATTCTCTCATCCAGCTTCATGAGGAATGCTTTTCCAACAATCTTGACGGAGTTCCGACATATGCTGAGCACTTGTTGGCTGCTTTTCCTTCACTCTGCATTCCAACTCATCCAAAACCATCTCAACTGGGTTGTCGGGTGATTGTGGAGGCCAGGTCATCTGATGCAGCACTCCATCACTCTCCTTGGTCAAATAGCCCTTACACAGCCTGGAGGTGTGTGTTGGGTCATGGTCCTGTTGAAAAACAAATGATAGTCCCACTAAGCGCAAACTAGATGGGATGGCGTATTGCCGCAGAATGCTTTGGTAGCCATGCTGGTTAAGTGTGCCTTGAATTCTAAATAAATCACCGACAGTGTCACCAGCAAAGCAACCCCACACCAGCACACCTCCTCCATGCTTCACTGTGAGAACCACACATGCGGAGATCATCCATTCACTTACTCTGCGTCTCACAAAGACACAGCGGTTGGAACCAAAAATCTCAAATTTGGACTCATCAGACCAAAGGATAGATTTACACCGGTCTAATGTCCATTGCTTGTGTTTCTTGGCCCAAATAACTGTCTTCTTCTTATTGGTGCTCTTTAGTAGTGGTTTCTTTGCAGAAATTCGACCATGAAGGCCTGATTCACACAGTCTCCTCTGAACTGTTGATGATGAGATGTGTCTGTCACTTGAACTCTGAAGAATTTGTGTGGGCTAAAATCTGAGGTGCAGTTAACTCTAATGAACTTATCCTCTGCAGCAGAGGTCACTCTAGGTGTTCCTTTCCTGTTGTGGTCCCCCATAAGAGCCAGCTTCATCATAGCACTTCATGTTTTTTGCGACTGCACTTGAAGACACTTTCAAAGTTCTTGAAATGTTCCTGATTGACTGACCTTTATGTCTTAAAGTAATGATGGACTGTTGTTTCTCTTTGCTTATTTGAGCTGTTCTTGCCATAATATGGACTTGGTCTTTTACCAAATAGAGCTATCTTCTGTATACCACTCCTACCTTGTCACAATACAACTGATTTACTCAAAAGCATTGAGGAATGAAATTCCACAAATGAACTTTTAACAAGGCCCACCTGTTAATTGAAATGCATTCCAGGTTCCTCATGAAGCTGGTTGAGAAAATGCCAAGAGTGTGCAAAGCTGTCATCAAGGCAAAGGGTGGTTACTTTGAAGAATCTCAAATATAAAATATATATCTGCCCCTTTTTTTCAATTTTTGCTGAAAATTACATACCCAAATCTAACTGCCTGTAGCTCAGGCCCTGAAGCAATGATGTGCATATTCTTGGTACCATTTGAAAGGAAACACTTTGAAGTTTGTGGAAATGTGAAAGGAATGTAGGAGAGTATAACACAACAGATCTGGTTAAAGATAATACAAAGAAAAAACGAACCGTTATTTGTTTTGGACCATCTTTGTTTTGCAAGAGAAAGGACATAATGTGTTATTCCAGGACAGGTGCAATTTAGATTCTGGCCACTAGATGGCAGCAGTGCATGTGCAAAGTTATAGACTGATCCAATGAACTATTGCATTTCTGTTCAACATTTTGTATCAAGACTGGCCAAATGTGCCTAATTTGTTTATTAATAACTTTTCATATTCAAAATTGTGCACTCACCTCAAACAATAGCATGGTATTTTTTCACTAATAGCTACTGTAAATTGGACAGTGCCGTTAGATTAACAAGAATTTAAGCTTTCTGCCAACATCAGATATGTCTGTGTCTTGTTACTTACAACCTCATGTTAATTGCAATAGCCTACGTTAGCTCAACCGTGGAAGGGACACCGATCCCGAAGAAGTTTTAACCCCCTAGAGTCAATGTCCGCGCCACCGCGGAAATCTAATTAGCAAAATAAATACAACAAATCTATTAAAATCTGTCAGTATATTCTAGAGATACACAGATGTCTTGCTTCCGGAAAAGCTAAACACCTTCTTTGCCCGCATTGAGGATAACACAGCGCCACCGACGCGGCCACTACCAAGGACTGTTGGCTCTCCTTCGCCATGGCCGACGTGAGTAAGACATTAAAGAGTGTTAACTCTTGCAAGACTGCCAGCCCAGATGGCATCTCATGCCGCATCCCCAGAGCATGTGCAGACCAGCTGCATGGAGTGTTTACGGACATATTCAATCTCTCCCTATCCCAGTCTGCTGTCCCCACATGCTTCAAGATGTCCACCATTGTTCCTGTACCCAAGAACGCAAAGGTTACTGAACTAAATGACTATCGCCCCATAGCACTCACTTCTGTCATCATGAAGTGCTTTGAGAGACAAGTCAAGGATCATATCACCTCTACCTTACCTGACACCCTAGACCCACAAAATTGTGAAGACATCAAAACAATGAAATAACATATATGGAATCATGTAGTAACCAAACAGTGATAACATGCACTTATCTAATCAACATATATTAGTGGTAGAAACGATTAAAATGTTTTAAATAAAAAATAATATATATATATATATATATATATACAGTGGGGAGAACAAGTATTTGATACACTGCCGATTTTGCAGGTTTTCCTACTTACAAAGCATGTAGAGGTCTGTCATTTTTATCATAGGTACACTTCAACTGTGAGAGACGGAATCTAAAACAAAATCCAGAAAATCACATTGTATGATTTTTAAGTAATTAATTTGCATTTTATTGCATGACATAGTATTTGATCACCTACCAACCAGTAAGAATTCCGGCTCTCACAGACCTGTTAGTTTTTCTTTAAGAAGCCCTCCTGTTCCACTCATTCCTGTATTAACTGCACCTGTTTGAACTCGTTACCTGTAATAAAGACACCTGTCACACACTCAATCAAACAGACTCCAACCTCTCCACAATGGCCAAGACCAGAGAGCTGTGTAAGGACATCAGGGATAAATTGTAGACCTGTACAAGGCTGGGATGGGCTACAGGACAATAGCCAAGCAGCTTGGTGAGAAGGCAACAACTGTTGGCACAATTATTAGAAAATGGAAGAAGTTCAAGATGACGGTCAATCACCCTCGGTCTGGGGCTCCATGCAAAATCTCACCTCGTGGGGCATCAATGATCATGAGGAATGTGAGGGTCAGCCCAGAACTACACGGCAGGACCTGGTCAATGACCTGAAGAGAGCTGGGACCACAGTCTCAAGAAAACATTAGTAACACACTACGCCGTCATGGATTAAAATCCTGCAGCGCACGCAAGGTCCCCCTGCTCAAGCCAGCGCATGTCCAGGCCCGTCTGAAGTTTGCCAATGACCATCTGGATGATCCAGAGGAGGAATGGAGAAGGTCATGTGGTCTGATGAGACAAAAATATAGCTTTTTGCTCTAAACTCCACTGCCGTGTTTGGAGGAATAGAAGGATGAGTACAACCCCAAGAACACCATCCCAACCGTGAAGCATGGAGGTGGAAACATCATTCTTTGGGGATGCTTTTCTGCAAAGGGGACAGGACGACTGCACCGTATTGAGGGGAGGATGGATGGGCCATGTATCGCGAGATCTTGACCAACAACTCCTTCCCTCAGTAAGAGCATTGAAGATGGGTCGTGGCTGGGTCTTCCAGCATGACAACGACCCGAAACCACACAGCCAGGGCAACTAAGGAGTGGCTCCGTAAGAAGCATCTCAGGTCCTGGAGTGGCCTAGCCAGTCTCCAGACCTGAACCCAATAGAAAATCTTTGGAGGGAGCCGAAAGTCCGTATTGCCACGACAGCCCCGAAACCTGAAGGATCTGGAGAAGGTCTGTATGGAGGAGTGGGCCAAAATCCCTGCTGCAGTGTGTGCAAACCTGTTCAAGAACTACAGGAAACGTATGATCTCTGTATTGCAAACTAAGGTTTCTGTACCAAATATTCAGTTCTGCTTTTCTGATGTATCAAATACTTATGTCATGCAATAAAATGCAAATTAATTACTTAAAATATAACAATGTGATTTTCTGGATTTTTGTTTTAGATTCCTTCTCTCACAGTTGAAGTGTACCTATGATAAAAATTACAGACCTCTACATGCTTTGTAAGTAGGAAAACCTGCAAAATTGTCAGTGTATCAAATACTTGTTCTCCCCACTATATATATATATATATATATATATATATATATATATATATATACAGTATACAATATATATATATTAGGGTTTTATTTTTATAAATGTTTAAAAAATGTTCATTTTTCTTCCACTTTGACATTAGAGTATTTTCTGTAGATCGTTAACAGAAAATGACTATTAAATCCATTTTAATCCCACTATGTGTGTATTGTTATTGTTTGCTAGATATTGCTGCACTGTTGGAGCTAGAAACATAAGCTTTCGCTCCACCTGCGATAACATCTGCAAATCTGTGTACGCGACCAATAGGCTTTGATTTGATAGGTTACCTACCTAGGACTCCTTCAGGCCCCATATCACATTTCATCACCAGTCTACTGCAGCATATTCAAGAGTGCAAGGGAGGAGGTGTTGATATGAGGTTAGGTGAAGCTTTACATATTACCTGACACTTTAAGACCTGGAGCGTGTCTGGACTCTATCCAGGCTGGGCTGCCTAATTTGGACTGAGGTGATCACAGCCCAGTGCTGACAGACAAGCCTAGTAAAAAAAAAAWTATTGTCACATACACCGAATAGGTGCAGTGAAATGGGTTAGTAGAGATTGACACTGCAATATATTTCACAGGTGACTTAATATAATGTACTCACCAAAAATCTTATCAGTCTATTGAGTCAAAATCATATGAAGATTTGTCTAACCCTGATAAGTCCTTATGCACTTAACTACTTCTATTTTAAGCTACAAAAGTATGTTGCTGTGTCACTTGTAGGTCATAGCACCCAAAGATCGTTGGTGCATTCAGCTGCCTTGATGTCTTGTGTTAAATAATGGTCGCCGTGTTTGGTCTGTCACCGTGATGTTTATTTTTGAGGAAGTTCAAACGTGTACTCCGAGGGTCAGAGAGTTCTCCGTCAGCACTTCGGTGGAGGCCAGGGGAGAGCTGTCGCCAAAGATAACGTTTAGAGAGACAGGGAAGGAATACAGTCTGTCAACCACTTCAAACCAATTCTGTGACCCTAAACGACAGCAGAGAATGAGTAGCCTACTTTCTCTAGGCTGGCTGGAGGTTGAGTTGTGTTTTGAAGGGGAAGGGGCAGTCGGTTGTGACCGCTCTGGGCAGCTCTGTCTCTTCCTAGCTTGGCTCCCTCTCTCCAGGCCCTGCTGAGACCCTGACCAAAATCCCCACCCCACACCAGCCTTCTTCTTTGATCTCCAACCCCTGTTTACAAAAATTCTCCCAAACATAATCCCCACCTCACACCCTCTTTGCTGACAAAGTTATGGATCGGCGCTGACTGTTTTTACTTCTCTCATTGTTTAAGATTACTTTCACTGGAAGTAATGTACTCCACAAGCCAGAATTGCTTCCTCCACTTGCGCAAAATACATTTGATCTTACAAATATCAACGTTATTAGATGATGCTGTGCAAATAAACTTTGGGGCAGAATTTAGTTGGGCACCCAGCAAAATATAATTCTGTGTAATATATGGAATGATTCTTCTCATTTGTTTTTCTCACTATTATGTTGGCTTGCACTTTAAAGGGGAATTACGGTGCAGGTTTGTAAAGGAACTGTAAAACTGTGTTACTGCATCATAGTTACAGCCTACATACTAGTTTACATTTCTAATGGTCTGCCTGAAGTAAGCCAGCTCCATAAGTCATTACCACAGGTAGCCAGCCAAGGATTTGTATTGAATTGACATTACTGGCGGACATTTACAGGCAATATGTTAATGATGCAGCACTGTATGCCCTAATTAACTCCTAATGGTGCTAACTTTTACAGCACCTCAATGATTCCCTTAACTGTTTTATGAGGCAATACGCTAATTAGGGACTTGTGGCTGTTCACAGCGTTTCACAGGTCTCGCCTTGGTTTAACGGTGTCAACAAGGTTGCGTTCCTGAACCCTGCACTTGGCGTGTCAGAGCACCATCACAAACAAAACACGTAAATAACCTAATGACATGCCTACTGTAATGTCAGTCTCGAATATTTGAATGTATTCTTCTGGTTGTGTTTCAACTTTCTTGGCATGTTAAATGGCTTTTAAAACCAGTAACAAATAAGCCAAGCTGATGATTAGGTTCCAGGTGTAGAGTAGTAAACTGCACTTGCTAAAGGTCAAAGGGAGGTCTACATTTACATTTACATTTAAGTCATTTAGCAGACGCTCTTATCCAGAGCGACTTACAACCTACATACTGCAAACTCTCGAGCAGACAAGTGAAATCAAGTAGACAATGCCTTTTTAGCCTGTATGTAGGCCTTTTAGTTTGGAATAACAAATTGAATTAACCAAAATAACCTGATCAATTTGAAACGGACTGTGACTGTTTCAATATCTAGACATGCATACTTTCCTCTACTAAGCTATGTAGCTAGTGGCCATGCATTCTAATTAATACGCTAGTGTGGATATTGGAACATGTTAATTCTGTCCTGGGCTCCTGGAGGTTTGGCTCCACTGAGAAATAGCTGTGAAGATACAAGAGGAGGATGGATATGAGACCCCAGAACAAAAGGCAAAGGCCTTTGATTTTAACTCCAGCAGTGACAAGACCGGGCCACTCCTGTAGACAGAATCCCTTCCCCTCCACTCCCCCTCCCCCAGTCATGCCCTCAGGTCCTCGGCTGCAGTAGAAAGAGGCAGGCAGTCACGGATGACTTACAGAGGTGCTGGACTGCGGAGAGGTGGAGGGTGGGGAGGAGAGGCTGCTGGAGCTCCAGTGTGATGGATGGGCTCAGGGGGGGGGATGGGGGTGAGAGGGAGAGAAGCTTCAAAAGGAAAGCTGATCCAGGCCCAAACTTCTGATCTTGCACGGACTGAAGTGCACATGGGATATGTTAACTGAATGAGATTCAGGGCTGTCCTGACTGAGTCCCAGCCATCTCAGTTTCAAGACATTTTTAAGAGCTAAGTTTTGAACCTTTGGTGGACTGAGTCCATCTATGGTCCACGGGCATAGTCACTGGAAGCCATGGTGAAACGCTACCTTGGCTCTATGGTAGCTCCACGGGTATATGAGGCGGAATAAACCTTTGGCTGGGGGTTAACTTGGAGGCTTTAAAGACATGATCCATTGCCCTTCTCTCTCTCCCTGGGCCTGTGAAGTTCATTATGGCTACCCAACGGAACAGCTCTGTCAGCAGATAGCCCAGGGTCACGTTCAGGAGGGCACAATGTTGCAAAACATTTTACATCTGAAAACAAAAATCGGTGTTCTTATTGGAAAAAGTTCAGCTATGTACATCCCTGTTTCACTCCATTTCAAAGCGTGTACTCCCTACATAACAACACGATCTGTGAACTCAGTACATAGCCCTCAGAGCTACTCACTCAACCCCTCACTAGCAGTTCTCAGAACAGACAAAACCCAAAACGAATGAGGCTCACCGATGCCCTTCACACGTCTCACGACTGCTGATGAGTTATTTTTTCTGAACATATGTCCAGATGGAGGTCATAAATAAAAACAAGTTGAGTGAAACTGGAAATTGAAGCAGCAGCAATGGAGGAAAGTAAGCAATCTCCCTGAAAAATTTGTCCGTTTCGAACATAGGAACAGAGCCGTTCTGTATGTTATGTGACAGGGGTTTAAATAAATCATTATCTTAGTTTTTTGTGTGGACATGATCCAGCCAAAAAAACTCCTAAAATGAAAAGTCACTTTTCAAGCTCCACACCAAAAGAGCAGAGCTTGACCTTGAAACCATGTATAATTCAAGCTAAACAAACAACAAGCAGAAAAAGGGAGGAAACAGACAATCCCTAGGGAGAATACAAAAAATGCAGCCTTCACCTGGGGCGGTTCATGTAAAAAATAAATATTAATAATTAAATACACACACACACTTTTTTATTTATTTTTTATTTAACCTTTATTTAACCAGGTAGGCAAATTGAGAACACGTTCTCATTTACAATTGCGACCTGGCCAAGATAAAGCAAAGCAGTTCGACACATACAACAACACATAGTTACACATGGAGTAAAACAAACATATAGTCAATGATACAGTGAAAAAAAATAAGTCTATATACAATGTGAGCAAGTGAGGGAGATTAAGGGAGGTGAAGGCAAACAAATATATGTATAAATAAATAAAAATATAAAAAGGCCATGGTGGCGAAGTAAATACAACACAGCAAGTAAAATAAAAATAAAAAACACTGGAATGGTTGGTTTGCAGTGGAAGAAAGCGCAAAGTAGAGACAGAAATAATGGGGTGCAAAGGAGCAAAATAAATAAATAAATACAGTAGGTAAAGAGGTAGTTGTTTGGGCTAAATTATAGATGGGCTATGTACAGGTGCAGTAATCTATGAGCTGCTCTGACAGCTGGTGCTTAAACGTAGTGAGGGAGATAAGTGTTTCCAGTTTCAGAGATTTTTGTAGTTCGTTCCAGTCATTGGCAGCAGAGAACTGGAAGGAGAGGCGGCCAAAGGAAGAATTGGTTTTGGGGGTGACCAGAGAGATAAACCTGCTGGAGCGCGTGCTACAGGTAGGTGTTGCTATGGTGACCAGCGAGCTGCGATAAGGGGGACTTTACCTAGCAGGGTCTTGTAGATGACCTGGAACCAGTGGTTTGGCGACGATATGAAGCGAGGGCCAGCCAACGAGAGTGTACAGGTCGCAGTGGTGGGTAGTATATGGGGCTTTGGTGACAAAACGGATGGCACTGTGATAGACTGCATCCAATTTATTGAGTAGGGTTTTGGAGGCTGCAGGCAATCTTTGCAATAGATTGCAACACCGCCCCCTTTGGCCGTTCTATCTTGTCTGAAAATCTTGTAGTTGGGGATGAAAATGTCAGAATTTTTGGTGGTCTTTCTAAGCCAGGATTCAGACACGGCTAAAACATCCGGGTTGGCAGAGTGCTAAAGCAGTGAACAAAACAAACTTAGGGAGGAGGCTTCTAATGTTAACATGCATGAAGCCAAGGCTATTACGGTTACAGAACTCATCAAAAGAGAGCGCCTGGGGAATAGGAGTGGAGCTAGGTACTGCAGGGCCTGGATTCACCTCTACATCACCAGAGGAACAGAGGAGGAGTAGGATAAGGGTACGGCTAAAAGCTATGAGAATTGGTCGTCTAGAACTTCTAGAGCAGAGAGTAAAAGGAAGTTTCTGGGGGCGATAAAATAGCTTAAAGGAATAATGTACAGACAAAGGTATGGTAGGATGTGAATACAGTGGAGGTAAACCTAGGTATTGAGTGATGATGAGAGAGATATTGTCTCTAGAAACATCATTGAAACCAGGTGATGTCATCGCATATGTGGGTGGTGGAACTGAGAGGTTGGATATGGTATAGTGAGCAGGGCTAGAGGCTCTACAGTGAAATAAGCCAATAAACACTAACCAGAACAGCAATGGACAAGGCATATTTACATTAAGGAGAGGCATGCTTAATCGAGTGATCAATAAGGGTCCAGTGAGTAGAGGTTGGTTGGGGTCACGGCGATCCAGACAGCTGGCCGGGTAGATGGCTATCGGTAGCAAGATAGCATAGGATGGAGGTCTATTTGTAGATACCTCGTGCGTTTCCGTCGGTAGGTTAGTGGGGTTCCGTGTGGTAGAGGGGATCAATCCAAATTGGCAAAATAGATATAGTGACCCAATAAAAAAAAAAAAAATAATAATAATAATAATAATTGTCCGATATACTTATTCAGATAGCAGCCGATAAGACAGCTAACGGTTAGCGGGCCCCAGATGAGCGTTCAGGTAACGTCGGGACGGAGGTGCCAGTTGGATAACTCCCTCGGGCAGATAACGTCGGCAGTCAGTCGTGAAGGCCCGGTGGGGCTCCGTATCTGCAGCAACAACAACAACAAAAAAACGGGTCCGGATAGGTGACTGTAGCCCAGGAATGGCTGATGGAACTCCTCAGCTGGCTAGCTCCGGAATGATTTGAGTTTGCTCCGGGATCGACGTAAGCCAATAGTCACACGGTTTGCAGCTAGCTAGCTGCGAAATCAAGGTGCAAATGTCCAGAGCCTGCGGCTGAAATCCGGGGAAACTGAGAGAAAAAAAGTCCCGGAATGCTCCGGTCCGAGTCGCGTTGCACAAAAGTGCCGGTAGATTATCGAGCTAAAGGAATAGCTGATGACCACAAAACGTGGGCAGCTGAAACACCAACGCTAGCCAGCAAACCGGCTAATTTCTGGGCAGCTACAGATTAGCTTCTGGCTAGCTATTGGATAGCTTCTGGTTAGCTTTCTGGCTAGCTTCTGAATTAGCCCCTGGCTAGCTTCCACGGTGGATTTTCAGATTTGAGGTAAATAAGACTTTTTTGTAATTGGTGAAGCGGGTTGCAGGAAAGCTTTTGCAGGAAAGCTTTTGTAGTTGAGTTCTTGGATAATAAAATATATAAAAGATATGGGAAGAAAGGTGTAAATATATATATATATATATACAGGACACGACAATACGAAACAGAAATGACGTCTGAACTGCTAAGCCATCTTGGAACTACCGTTCAAAAGTTTGGGGTCACTTAGAAATGTCCTTGTTTTTGAAAGAAAGCTATTTTTTTGTCCATTAAAATAACAAATTGATCAGATATACCGTGTAGACATTGCTAATGTTGTAAATGACTATTGTAGTTGGAAACGGCAGATTTTTTTATGTAATATCTACAGAGGCCCATTACCAGCAACAGTCACTCCTGTGTTCCAATGGCACGTTGTGTTAGCTAATCCAAGTTCATCATTTTAAAAGGCTAATTGATCATTAGAAAACCCTTTTGAAATTATGTTAGCACAGCTGATTAAAGAAGCAATACAACTGGCCTTCTTTAGACTAGTTGAGTCTCTGGAGCATCAGCATTTGTGGGTTCGATTACAGGCTCAAAATGGCCAGAAACAAAGACCTTTCTTCTGAAACTCGTCAGTCTATTCTTGTTTTGAGAAATGACTGTTATTCCATGCGAGAAATTGCCAAGAAACTGAAGATCTCATACAACTCCCTTCACAGAACAGCGCAAACTGGCTCTAACCAGAATAGAAAAAGGAGTGGGAGGCCCCGTCGCACAACTGGGCAAGAGGACAAGTATATTAGAGTGTCTAGTTTGAGAAACAGACGCCTCACAGGTCCTCAACTGGCAGCTTCATTAAATAGTACCCGCAAAACACCAGTCTCAATGTCAACAGTGAAGAGGCAACTCCGGGATGCTGACCTTCTAGGCAGAGTTGCAAATTAAAAGCCATATCTCAGACTGGTCAATAAAAATAAAAGATTAAGATCGGCAAAAGAACACAGACACTGGACAGAGGAACTCTGCCTAGAAGGCCAGCATCCCGGAGTCCAGGCATTCCAGGTGACTACCTCATGAAGCTGGTCGAGAGAATGCCAAGAGTGTGCAAAGCTGTCATCAAGGCAAAGGGTGGCTACTTTATAGAATCTCACATTCTTTGGTTTCTACATGATCCCATATGTGTTATTTCATAGTTTTGATGTCTTCACTATTATTCTACAATGTAGAAAATAGTAAAAATAAAGACAAACCCTTGAATGAGTAAGTGTGTCAACTTTTGACTGGTACTGTATGTAAATAAGGTATTTTTGTTTTTTATTTGTAATACATTTGCAAACATTTCTAAAAACGTTTATTTGCTTTGTCATTATGGGGGATTGTGTGTAGATAGATAATAAAAATAAATATATTTTAGGGGTCTGAATATTTTCCAAATGCACTGTATTTTTAAAGGGGTCCTAAAATATAATGGTTTACAGCTTGAGTTTAAAATGCATTTTTCTTGTCATTTGGTGAAAGTGAAGACATTGAGGCATGATCATCATCTGCCCAACAACACCTGACTATATCAGATTCAGGACTGTCCTTCCAGAAGACCAGGCCCATGTACTGTTGTCACGGCACACAATTGGCTCAGCGTTGTTAGGGTTTGGCCGGGGTAGGCCACAATTGTAAAAAAAGATTTGTTCTTAACTGACTTGCCTTGTCAAATAAAGGTTAAATAAAAATAGGCAAACGTTGTGGAACGTTGCTGATTGATAAGTCATGAATAGAGCTTACATAATTATGTATGTCAAAGAGGCATATTCGTTCTACATTTTTTTATTTTTTTATTTAACATTTATTTAACTAGGCAAGTCAGTAAAGAACATATTCTTATCTACAATTTTTAATTTTGTATTTTTTTCATTTCACTTTATTTAACCAGGTAGGCTAGTTGAGAACAAGTTCTCATTTACAACTGCGACCTGGCCAAGATATAAAGCAAAGTACAGTCAAAAACACAATAGAAAAATCTATATACAGTGTGTGCAAATGGCGTAAGGCGGTAGATAGGCCATAGTAGCGAAGTAATTAATGATAGATGTGCAGATGATGATGTGCAAGCAGATACTGGTGTGCAAAAGAGCAGAAAAAAGTAAAAACACAACATGGGGATGAGGTAGGTAGTTGGATGGGCTATTTAAAGATGGGCTGTGTACAGCTGCAGCAATCGGTAAGCTGCTCTGACAGCTGATGCTTAAAGTTAGTGAGGAAGATATTAGTCTCCAACTTCAGCAATTTTTGCAATTCGTTCCAGTCATTGGCAGCAGAGAACTGGAAGAAAATGCGGCCAAAGGAGGTGTTGGCTTTGGAGATGACCAGTGAGATATACCTGCTGGAGAGCGTGCTACAGGTGGGTGTTGTTATGGTGACCAGTGAGCTGAGATTAGGCAGAGCTTTAGTTAGCAAAGACTTATAGATGACCTGGAGCCAGTGGGTCTGGCGACGAATATGTAGCGAGGGCCAGCCAACGAGAGCATACAGGTCGCATTGGTGGGTAGTATATGGGGCTTTGGTGACAAAATGGATGGCACTGTGATAAGACTGCATCCAGTTTGCTGAGTAGAGTGTTGGAGGCTATTTTGTAAATGACATCGCCAAAGTCGAGGATCGGTAGGATTGTCAGTTTTACGAGGGTATGTTTGGCAGCGTGAGTGAAGGAGGCTTTGTTGCGAAATAGGAAGCTGATTCTAGATTACATTTTTGATTGGAGATGCTTAATGTGAGTCTGGAAGGAGAGTTTACAGTCTAACCAGACACCTAGGTATTTGTAGTTGTCCACATATTCTAAGTTAGAACCGTCCAGAGTAGTGATGCTAGTCGGGCGGGTGGGTGCGGGCAGCGATCGGTTGAAAAGTATGCACTTAGTTAAATTAGCGTTTTAAGAGCAGTTGGAGGCCACGGAAGGAGTGTTGTATGGCATTGAAGCTTGTTTGGAGGTTTGTTAACACAGTGTGGTCTCAAACATCAGTGGTCTCAAACCAGCAGACCACAAATCGAACGTTTGTGGGCCTGATGTGGCTTAAATCAAATCAAATGTGTAGACCTGGGGGGGACAATGCAAATAGTCTGGGTATCCATTTTATTAGCTGTTCAGGAGTCTTATGGTTTGGGGGTAGAAGCTGTTAACTTCTCTAGGATAGGGGGCAGCATTTTCACATTTGGATGAAAAGCGTGCCCAGAGTAAACTGCCTCCTACTCAGTCCCAGAAGCTAATATATGCATATTATTATTAGTATTGGATAGAAAACACTCTGAAGTTTCTAAAACTGTTTCAATCATGTCTGTGACTATAACATAACTTATTTGGCAGGCAAATAAGGTCACTCTTTGAGGTCACTCTCTTTCAATGAGTTTCATTGGGAATCCAGATTTCTAAGGGACCTTCCTGCAGTGCCTATCGCTTCCACTGGATGTCAACAGTCTTTAGAAATTGGTTGAGGTTTTTCCTTTGAGAAATGAAGAAGTAGCCATGTTCAGAATGAGGCTCCAGTGAAGTGTGCTGTTTGTTAGAGGCGCGTGACCAGAAAGCATGCTGTATTGAACACAGATCATCCCATCTTCAATTTTATTGATTATTTCCGTAAAAAAAGACCTAAAGTTGTATTACAAAAGTAGTTTGAAATGTTTGGACAAAGCTTACAGGTAACTTTTGAGATATTTTGTAGTCACGTTGTGCAAGTTGGAACCGGTGTTTTTATGGATCAAACGCACCAAATAAATTGACATTTTTGATATATATCGACGGAATTAATCGAACAAAAGGACCATCTGTTGGGGCGGTATGCAAATTAGAGAGGGTCTAGGGTGTCTGGGATAATGGTGTTGATGTGAGCCATGACCAGCTTTTCAACGCACTTCATGGCTACAGACGTGAGTGCTATGGATCGGTAGTCATTTAGGCAGGTAGTCACTTAGTGTTCTTGGGCACAGGAACTATTGTGGTCTGCTTGAAACATGTTAGTATTACAGACTCCGTCAAGGACAGGTTGAAAATGTCAGTGAAGACACTTGGAGTACACATCCTGGTAATTCGACTGGCCCTGCGGCCTTGTGAATGTTGACCTTGTGAATGTTGACCCTCAAGTGCACCTATGATAAAAATTACAGACCTCTACATGCTTTGTAAGTAGGAAAACCTGCAAAATTGGCAGTGTATCAAATACTTGTTCTCCCCACTGTACGTCTCTTTCTCATATAAATCACAGGGATTTGGGCCTCGTTGGGTGTCTTTAGTAAATCATTCGCGTCCGACTCGTTAAAGACGAATCTTCGTCAAATACGAGGTGAGTAATCGCTGTCCTGATATCTAGAAGCTCTTTTCACTAATAAGAGACAGTGGCAGAAACATTATGTACAAAATAAGTTACAAATAACGCGGAAAAACACACACAATAGCACAGAGATGGTCGCCTCGCTTTAGGTCCTTAGGAAACTATGCAGTAATTCATTTTTTATGTATTATTTCTTACCTTGTTAGCCCAGAAAATCTCAAGTGTTATTACATACAGCCGGGAACAACTACTGGATGAAAAAGCGACGTCAACTTACCAACAGTACGACCAGGAATACGACTTTCCCGAAGCGGATCCTTCGTTCGGACCTGGACATGGGATCTTATCCCAGAGGCCGACCCAAAACAACGCAGTCGCCGCAGGAGAGGCAGACGGAGTGGCCTACTGGTCAGACTTAGAAGGTAGCACATCATCCACCGCATATTATTCGCCAATGTCTCTAGACAACAAGGTGGATGAAATTAGGGCACGAGTTGCCTTCCAGAGAGACAGAGATTGTAACATTCTCTTTTTCACGGAAACATGGCTCACTCAGGATATGCTGTCCTAGTCGGCACAGCCACCTGGATTCTTTGTGCGTCGCGCCGACAGAAGTAAACATCTCTCCGGAAAGAAGAAGGGCGGGGGTGTATGCCTTATGATTAATGACTAATGGTATAATCAAAACAACATACAGGAACTTAAGTCCTTTTGTTCACCTGACCTAAAATTCCTCACAATCAAATGCCGACCGCATTATCTACCAAGAGAATTCTCTTCGATTATAGTCACAGCCGTGTATATCCCCCCCCAAGCAGGTACCTCGGCGTCCCTGAAAGAACTTCACTGGACTCTATGTAAACTGGAAACCATATATCCTGAGGTTGCATTTATTGTAGCTGGGGATTTTAACAAAGCTAATCTGAGGACAAAGCTTCCTAAATTCTATCAGCATTCTGCACCATTGCTACTCTAACTTCCGCGATGCATACAAAGCCCTCCCCTGCCCTCCCTTTGGCAAATCTGACCATGACTCCATTTTGTCGCTCCCTGCCTATAGACAGAAACTAAAACAGGAAACGCCCATGCTCAGGTCTATCCAATGCTGGTCTGACCAATCAGATTCCACGCTTCAAGATTGCTTCGATCATGTGGACTATGTGGATATGTTCCAGGTAGCCTCAGACAACAACATTGATGTATACGCTGACTTGGTGAGTGAGTTTATTAGCAAGTGCATGGGTGATGTGGTCTGGCATTCGCGCAAAACTGAAACTGCGAAACACCACTTAAATCATGGCAAGGCGACTGGGAACATGACCGAATACAAACAGTGTAGCTATTCCCTCCGCAAGGCAATCAAATAAGCAAAGTGTCAGTATAGAGACAAAGTAGAGCCTGAATTCAACAGCTCAAACACAAGACATATGTGGCAAGGTCTACAGTCAATCACGGATTACAAAAAGAAAACTAGCCCCGTCGCGGACATTGACGTCTTGCTCCCAGACAAATTAAACAACTTCTTTGCTCGCTTTGAGGACAATACAGTGCCACTGACATGGCCCGCTACCAAAGCCGGTGGGCTCTCCTTCACCGTTGCCAATGTGAGTAAAACATTTAAAACGTGTTAACCCTCGCAAGGCTGCCGGCCCAGACAGCATCCCTAGCCGCGTCCTCAGAGCATGCGCAGACCAGCTGGGTGGTGTGTTTACGGACATATTCAATTAATCCCTATCCCAAGTCTGCTGTGCCCACATGCTTCAAGATGGCCACCATTGTTCCTGTTCCCAAGAAAGCTAAGGTAACTGAACTAAATGACTATTACCCCGTAGCACTCACTTCTGTCATCATGAAGTGCTTTGAGAGACAAGTCAAGGATCATATCATCTCCATTTGCTTACCGCCCCAATAAGTCCACAGACGACGCAATCACCATCACACTGCCCTATCCCATCTGGACAAGAGACAACCTACTGTATGTAAGAATGCTGTTCATCGACTACAGATCAGAATTTAACACCATAGTACCCTCCAAACTCGTCATTAAGCTCAAGACCCTTGGTCTCGACCCCGCCCTGTGCAACTGGGTCCTGGACTTTCTGACGGGCCGCCCACAGGTGGTGAGGGTAGGAAACATCTCCACCCCGCTGATCCTCAACACTGGGGCCCCACAAGGATGCGTTCTCAGCCCTCTCCTGTAGTCCCTGTTCACCCATGACTGCGTGGCCATGCACGCCTCCAACTCAGTCATCAAGTTTGCTGACGACACTACAGTGGGAGGCTTGATTACCAACAACGACGAGACGTCCTACAGAGAGGTGAGGGCCCTCGGAGTGTGGTGTCAGGAAAATAACCTCACTCAACGTCAACAAAACAAAGGAGATGATCGTGGACTTCAGGAAACAGCAGAGGGAGCCCCTGCCTGCTATCATCCAGAAGGCGAGGTCAGTACAGGTGCATCAAAGCTGGGACCGAAAGACTGAAAAACAGCTTCTATCTCAAGGCCATCAGACTGTTAAANCTATCATCCAGAAGGCGAGGTCAGTACAGGTGCATCAAAGCTGGGACCGAAAGACTGAAAAACAGCTTCTATCTCAAGGCCATCAGACTGTTAAACAGCCATCACTAACATAGATTGGCTACTGCCAACATACCGACTCAAATCTCTGGCCACTTTAATACATTTAATAAATGGATTTATTAAAGGTATCACTAGTCACTTTAATAATGTCTACATATGCTACATTACAAATCGCATATGTATATACTGTATTCCATACCATCTACTGCATCTTGCCTATGCCGCACGGCCATCACTCATCCACATATTTATATGTACATATTCTTATTCATCCCTTTACATTTGTGTGTATAAGGTAGTTGTTGTGATTTTTGTTAGATTTCTTGTTCGATATTACTGCACTGTCGGAACTAGAAACACAAGCATTTCGCTACACTCGCATTAACATCTGCTAACCATGTGTATGTGACCAATAACATTTGAATTGGTTAGGACACTGTAAAATGGCAGCCATCTCCTCCGGGAGTTTGAGACCTCACTTCAACAATGTTGTGCCCTGCTGAACGCAGCCAAGTACTACAGTATATTCAGTACTACTTTACATTCAGGTCAGTCCAGATAGCAGTGGCCCAGTCAGTCATTCAATTAGGCTTATCTCCCCAAGGCCTTATCAACTCAACCACCTCTGACCTAGACAGTAGGGGGCCAGGGTTGGGTATAATGAGACACTCCCGTCCCCCACCTTAGCTCTCCAGAACCTGACCTACCAGGCCAACCCCAGGCTGTAGCTATTTTAGCTTATCTCTGGCTCATCATCAATACCTTACACACCTCAATGGAACTCCCCAAAACAGGGCAGATGGTTGGTCCCATTCGTGTGCTAAAAGGAGATTTACTTTGAATTGTCCTTAGTGCTCCTTTGTATTATGGGCCTGTTCCATGAGAAAGAGCTTGAAAACAAGGAACATTTACATGTATTAATTAAGCCCCATAATGACCCGGCAAGTGATTATTGGCATGCATTCCCTGGGCTTTTATAAACTTTGCAGAGCACAGTATGACTTGGGATCTCCCCCCTTTGAAATGGGTAACAGATTGTGGGAAGAGAGGGCTGAAAGGAGTGCATACACATGCCCACACATTGTGTGATTGATTGGTTGGAGTAGGGTTTAGAGCAGATCAATCCCTATAGTGACACTAACAAGAATAGAATATGCTATTAGTTCAAATGAATCCTAGCATTTGAATTGCATACTGTTTCACAAAGGCAGACTCCGAAACAACAAAATATATTAAAGTATTTATAATATAAAACAACCATAATAAAAGTACAGAATGTCAAGTACAGAATGAATTGTCATTGAACAGAATCCCTTTCATTGAAAAAGTTAAACAGGTTCACACCCACAAGGTGTACATATTATACACAAACAATGTAATGATAATTACATTTTAACATCACATATGGCATTAACTTAATTTGGCATTAAAATCAAAGACAACTACTGGGGACTGGAATGGTTGTAATCATCTAGGCCGACTGCTGTGATGTAAGCACTTATATGCTTGTTACCATGTGCAGCCCTACGCCAAGCCACAAAGTTTCATGGCGCATTAACATCAAAGTGTAGTTGTTTAAGAGCTTGTTTTTCTTTTTTTTTCCTCATCCAGGCATCAAACAGTTAGTGTGGAGCTTCGAGTCCTACCACTGGACCAATGTAGCCTCGCAAACACAACACACGGGGGGGGGGGGGGGTTGAGACTGAACAGTGAGGGCACTATTTTTTTCATAATTATATCTGATGGGAAATCCCTTTAAATAATTATTGGCAGCATGCAGGATTGGCAGCCAATCAAACAAGCCACTGAGCAAAAGCCCTATAAATATATCACATTCCTTCATTCGCTTCAAAAACACCCTCCCTGCATTCCCCAACTCCCGTTGTCCCACTCCTTACACTGTAGTTCCTGGTGATGCTTTGGTCTTTTTCAAATACACCTCCGAGTTCCCATCTGTAACCAAATGGCTGAAACCACTTTGGAACGAGGCGAGGAGCCGTCCTGCAGACAAACAAAGGCAGAGAAATAACAAAAATGCCAAAGTAAAGTTCTTCAGTGACTCAGAATTACAGTCATCACACTTGGAGCTTGAAATCAGGTTTAAAGGCAAATGCACTTAAGTATTACGGGGTTTAAATGTGAATGCTTTAGGCATGCTTACTAATGAGAACTAGGAGTTCTCAAAGATAAATATTTGTCCAATTCCACTCAAGATGACAACCACAATTCGGTCAATGCCTCAAGGCTGACGGTCAGTGACACCAACCTGTCCAAGTCCTCTGGTTGCTCAGGCTGAAGCTAGTGCACTGAGGAAGGGAGTTACAGATGAAGGCCGCCTCCTTGTCGCTGTGCACCGACAGCATGCAGCCTTGGTGGTTGTACGAGGCCAGCATCTGTATTCCATATTTCAGAGGTGCTCATGCCTTTCATGACTGTATACTCTAATGGGGGGGGGGGGGGGGGGCGGCGGGGGGGCGGCGGTGGGGGGGGGGGGGGGGGGGGGCGGGGGAGGGTGGGGCGGGGGTGGGGGGGGGGGGGAGCGGCGGGGAGGGGGGGGGGGGGGGGGGGGGGGGGGGGGGGGGGGGGGGGGGGGGGGGGGGGGGGGGGGGGGGGGGGGGGGGGGGGGGGGGGGGGGGGGGGGGGGGGGGGGGGGGGGGGGGGGGGGGGGGGGGTTGGGGGGGGGGGGGGGGGGGGGGGGGGTGGGGGGGGGGGGGGAGGGGGGGGGGGGGGGAAGAAACACCAGAGTCTTTCAGAGACGCTGTGGGGCCTGGGCCTTACTCATCTGCTAAACATTTTCATGGGCCGCAAATTAGGAGCGCCTGACCCCCTCCGACCCAACATCAGAACAGAAGTCAACTCATTCACAGTGAGGGGAAGATGGCAGGGGTGTCATGTTACTCCATTGGTACTCCTTCACCTAAACCTACAAGGCCGGGGTTAAAAATGTTGGTGGGGGGCATATTAATAGGGGAACAAGCGCTCCAGTTGGGGCATTAGTGCGGTAAACAGAGGGTCACTTCAAGGTTCTTTATAAGAACACTCGGTAGAAGAAAATCATCTGGAAAAAGGGAAGACATTGGGATTATCTGTTTAATTTTAAGTCTTGGACAGTGAGTCTCCCATGTATATCCTCTGTCTATGGAGTTCCAGATACTCTAAAAATTCTAAGTCAACATACGCAGACCATTCATGAGATCTATAGGCCCAGGAATCAGTTTTGCCTGTAACTGAAGACACGTACTGGAAAACTAGAGTCCTAAAAGGAACTGTGAAACTGCTCGGCCATGACCTAGCAGCTTACAGTGTTAATACATCACAACACTGTTGGTCTAAAGCATTCCTTCATATTCCCAGACTCAGTCCAATCAATCCACTTCCCAGGCTTACTATGATTACTATTCATAATGTAGCTATATAAACCATTGAGCAGCTTGAGCATGGAAAATACAGCTGCAGGATCTGGGCCAGTCTGGAGCAATGTATAAGCCATTTAGACCAAAGAATCAAAGAAAACAGGAGACTGTGGTAAGAAGGGGTTCACTTCTTACCTCTGATTATTGACGGAGGCATGTTGTCCAGGTGCAGGCCGGATTTGTACAGATGGAGCATGTCTTCAAAGGCTTCCAGCGTGTCATTCACATCCCCTTTCAGCTCTCCTGGAGAAACACGGCGGAACAGGTCAGCACAGAAAAGGTATGAGTGGAAACGCCACTGGAATTGGTCACACGCTTGGTCATATGTGAACAATTTGTTTTTCCTGGTCAGGCCAATGTGGTCGGTCAAAACACCTGACTCTAGTTATGTTCATATGTGGGGGAAATGGTATTGTTCACATGGAAGAGTATGACCAACTCCAACTAGGGACGAAAGTTTTTCCTAGTCAGGCGCACATGGTTAGGGAAAAACTCTAAGCTCTAACATGACATATGAAAGGGCCATATTAGGTCTTTCCAAATTACTAATAGTAATGGCGGGTCATGTTCAGTCTACTCCAGTCCTCACCCGTTGAGTTCATGATGTGATCCACCAGATGTCTCAGGGCAGGCGGGGCTTGGTGAGGCAGCAGATAGGTGAAAAAATACCTGAGGCAGGGTAAAAGAAACAATTCTCATTTAGACAAGTCCCGTCACATAATTCATGAAATGTTGACTCTTCATCACAGTATTAAACCAAGCGTGCAGTAAACCTGGCAGAATCATGAGTGAATCCACGTAGCCTACAAAATGGCAGCGTCACAGAACAAAGCGAGCTATAACACATCTCACCCACCTTTCCAATGCTTATTACATTTTTTAAAAGATTAAGCAGGACATTTCACTTTCCACAGCTAGAGATGTGTTTCTATCAAGCTGACTTATCATGGATAAAAGTATGTGCGTGATGACATGGTGGACATAAAAATAACTTTTGCGGTTAAATTCCATCAAGTATCAAGCTAATCAAGTGCACTTTCACCACCCTTATTTAATCTATAGCCTAATGAACTACATGATTTCCATCGCGTGACTCCAAGTTTACCTAGATATGATGGTTATTATATCAATATTTGCACTGCCATTTCTCGCAAAAATCATTTTACCGGCAGAAAAATATCCCACCATGTCGAACGAACAAATTGTCTGTCGGCATTTATAAAATTGTCCCGACATGAAATGGTTGGATGGAAACCTAGTTATTGAAGATACTCCGTTAAGCATGTTTTTTAGTCTAGCAGAAGCTTAGGCTTCATCTGGATCTGGGAAACTATCCCTAGGAGTGCAGCAATGACATCTCACCAACCTGGCAAAACACTTGAAAATGGCTCTGTTTTTTTTACCCAGATTTAGCCTAGCAATTGGAGTGCAGCTATATTACCTGTAGGCGTTGTAGAGATTCCTCATCTCGTTGAGGCCCTCACACACTCCCTGGGCCGAGCAGGGCAGGCTGAAGTTGCGGAGGGGAAACTGTAAGATGCAGTCCTGGTCCGTCTGACAGGCAGGCTCCGTCACGCTGGCGTCATCCAGGTCTGTGAGCTTCAGCTCCCCAGACACCATGACAAACTGACGGGGCTGGAAGTCCAACAGAGCCACGGAGCCCAGAGGGGAGTGGGAGAGGTAGTGGAGGAGCCTCACCAGGCCCAAACAAACCTGGGGGAAAAAATGTACAGGTTGGATGTTGTTGACATTATGGTTGCCATTGTCTACTCTGTTGTCCATTGACACGTACAGTATATGTCATATGTACTAGGTGACATGAGGATAATAGCATCGTACGTGATAGTATTCTTGTGACTGCCTGCTCTTTCGCCTATGTCCTGTGGTATGTAAAAAACATGTGCAAGAAAATACTAAAGTGTTGTGTGACAACTTGCTAATACAGTGTGGTTTCAAGTGTAATTAAAAGGTTACAACACAGGTTTATGGGCAACGTCCTGTAAAGTGTTACCCACTCTAAAAAGGAAAGAAGAAAACGGATTATATTGCACAAAGACTCTTCTTGTATCACACTGCTTTTTCGGAACATTTCTGCAGTTGCTGCTTCACATCACATCTATGCGTATTACCACATTCCTGTATAACATGAGCCATAGAAGAATTGTCAAGATGAAACAAAGCGGTGAAACAAGCATCATGCCGGCACAGCCCACAAAGAAATGAAACGAGTAGCATTCGCTACGCGTTGACGCGGCAGAAAATTATTTTGTCACGCTGCAAACATAGTTGGGACATTAGGTAACCCGACGAGTCCGTAGAACGTCTCTCAGTGCAGCCGCAGCACTATAAAAACAGAGGTGGATGAAACCAAACACCTTTTTGGATGACTCTACAGCAGTGATGCGTTTTGCAGTGAAGCGTTTTGCTCCGAGAGACCGGGCACGTTGAAAGAAGTGTTCCTTTAACACCTCACCCCTACTGTTGCTCACTGTTACTCATTTCTCACTTTCGTGGATGGTTGAAATTACTTGGCCTGAAGGACTCTTCACCATGTGTTATGATACGTACATATTTGGAAACAGGAACACTTATGTACTTCTGGACATATACCCACGCACACTCACGCATGCTCCCTCACACACATGCACACGCGGTCAGTGTCACACACACAGTACGCACTACGCACACTAGAAGATAGTAGAGGGCTTAAGGCGCGAGAAGCGGGGACCGACATTCGAGATCCGCCTGAACGCAGACATCTGTCCTTCGGAGTATTTGATCAGGCTCAGTTGGAATGGAGATGGGGCCTGGGTTAATCCACTCCAGGCTAAGAATGTCATCCTCCAACAGCAGCTCCTTCTCCACCCCCATCCCCACCCCAGGTATGCCCCAGAGGGAGCCAGGGGGTGGGCCACTCCTGATTAACACTCTCTCCAGGGATGTGGAGGAGGAGGGGCGTGGTAGAGAGAGGGAGATTAAGTGTGTGTGTGTGTGTGAGTGAGAGATCAGAGAGAGACAGAGGGCCTAGTGGTCTTCTTACCCGAAATCGTTCCTCCCAGGGGCTCTGTAGGAGCTGGATCATCTGCAGTGGGAAGCCCTGCTCCAGGATGGCTGTGATGCCTCCTGCCCCCACACTGTCCTCGCAGTGGCCTCGGAGCTGCAGAAAGGAAATATGTTATACTGCATTATTAGTGTCACAGTAAACCTGACACCGGGAATGTAAACTAGTAAAGCATAGGGAGAAAAGTATGTGAGCGCGGAATTATATTATCAAAACACATGTTCTCAGGACAAACCAGTAAAATGTGGTGTTCTACTCTGGCCTATTACAGTGAATAGGTGCAAGTGCGTTCACAAAGGTATTCATTAAACTGTTACACGGTAGCCTGTAAACAGGTTAGGATTGTTTACATTCAAGTTGCAAATTTGACCGTAATGGATTGATCTAATAGACTTTGGTGATTGTTATACCTATTCCAGGTTAACAGACAGAAAGGGACATTGTATCTCCTCCAGCTGCTGATGCAGAACTGCGACCCAAGGGCAGTTCAAGAGGTTTAATTGAATTACATGAGAAGGTCCTACAGATGCAGTGAGGCTTTTCATCAATATTACACATGCAGCAGAGCATATATAGGCACAGGGAAGCAGTTAGCTCCTTAAAAAGACAGCAAAGTCGCATCAATGTGGTTGAAGTTTGTAGGTTTCTAGCACTGTAGGCCATGTTGTCTGTAACGCTTATATTGTGTGTTTGTGATGTATGTAAGCTTCTGACACCTTGATTAGCCTATACACCCTGGAGATCAATAAAGTTATATTCTACATTTGTACCTTCGGCTAATTATTTATTTAATGAATAATACTTTATTCACGTACCTTTATGATGTTTGGATGTTGCAGTCTCTGCAATAAAACGATTTCTTTTTTCAGTTTAAAAGACACGAGCTCGTGACAGCCCAAGGGGTCTTTAAAATCCTCGAGACATCTCCCCATGTCAGTTCCTTGATCGTACACAGTTTTCAATGCCACAGACTGTCCCTCCGAGAGCACAACTTTAAGTACTATTTTGGTATAGCCCGAGCCAAGGATATCCACAGCTTTCATATCAACAAGCTGATCACAGCCAATATGATCCTTATTCATTCTAATAGATCCACTGGAAACGTCACTCTCATTCTCCAAACTAATATCCAAATGGTTACTTTCAAATGATTGGTGCTGCCCAAAGTGTCCCGATTCATCCAATAACCTCTTTACCCCAGAAGAGATGAGGAAAGGAAGAATTTCCTTGCGTCTTTCGTTGAGTTCATGAACTAATCTGTTACGCTCCATAACAAAACCATCCTCAATAGTTCCATTGGTAAAAATTCCTTTATGAACTCTGAAGTGCCAACTGTTCACAAAAAGTCTTAAAGAAAAGACCAGAAAAGCTAAAAGTGCCGCGGCGCACAGAGAGCTGCCCATCGTTGACATTTCGTGCGCGGTTCAAAGGAAAACGCACTGAACTTCAATCGGACGAAGACCTCTTCTGTAGTCATGACAAGAGAGAAAGGTTGAGCTCGTAGTTTTCACCTCTTGTGGCACGCCCACCAGAGGCGTGTCTTCCATTAAAAGTAAAATCCTGCCCCTGATTTAGCTGGTGCAGAGTAATGTGGAACATATGGCATTATTTTAAGATACCTTGGATCATTTAGCTACTTGATTTAGAATGATAGGACCCTTTAGGTATACAGTGCTTTCTGAAAGTATTCCAACCCGCTCCCTTTCTCCACGTTTTGTTACATTACAGCCTTATTCTAAAATGGATGAAATTATTTTTTTCACTCATCTATCTATCTACACACAATACCCCATGATGACAAAGCAAAAAAACGTTTTTAGAAATGTTTGTAAATTTATTACAAATAAAAAACAGATAGCTTATACAGTACCAGTCAAAAGTTTGGACACACCTACTCATTCAAGGGTTTTTCTTAGTTTGACTATTTTCTACATTGTAGAATAATAGTGAAGACATCAAAACTATGAAATAACACATATGGAATCATGTATATAGACTCTTCAAAGTAGCCCCCCTTTGTCTTAATGACAGCTTTGCACACTCTTGGCAATCTCTCAACCAGCTTCATGAGGTAGTCACCTGGAATGCATTTCAATTAACAGGTGTGCCTTGTTAAAAGTTCATTTGTGGAATTTCTTTGCTTCTTAATGCATTTGAGCCAATCAGTTGTGTTGTGAAGGTAGGGGTGGTATTCAGAAGATAGCCCTATTTGGTAAATAATAAAGTCCATATTATGGCAAGAACAGCTCAAATAAGCAAAGAGACATGACAGTCCATTACTTTAAGACATGAAAGTCAGACAATTCGGAACATTTCAAGTACTTTGAAAGTTTCTTCAAGTGCAGTCGCAAAAACCATCAAGCACTATGATGAAACTGGCTCTCATGAGGACCGCTACAGGAAAGGAAGACCCTGAGTTACCTCTGCTGCAGAGGATAAGTTCATTAGAGTTACCAGCCTCAGAAATTACAGCCCAAATAAATACTTCACAGAGTTCAAGTAATACATCTCAACATCAACTGTTCAGAGGAGACTGTGTGAATCAGGCCTTCATGGTAGAATTGCTGCAAAGAATCCACTACTAAAGGACACCAATAATAAGAAGAGACTTGCTTGGACCAAGAAACACGAGCAATGGACATTAGACCAGTGGAAATCTGTCCTTTGGTCTGATCAAATTAGACCAAATTAGAGATTTTTGGTTCCAACCGCCGTGTCTTTGTCAGACGCAGAGTAGGTGATCGGACATGATTTGGAAAGGCACACACCTGTCTATATAAGGTCCCATACTTTACAGTGCATGTCAGAGCAAAAACCAAAGGAATTGTCCGTAGATCTCCGAGACCATGTCAGATTGTGTCAAGGCACAGATCTGGGGAAGGGTATTAAAACATCTATGCAGCATTGAAGGTCCCCAAGAACACAGTGGCCTCCATCATTCTTAAATGGAATTAGTCTGCAACCACCAAGACTCTTCGTATCGCTAGCCAGCAGCCAAACTGACCAATCGGGGGAGCAAGCCTACTTGAAGGTAACAGCGCTTACTATTGCCCCTAGTGGCCGGTTTCCACGTCGTCTCTTGACGTCCTCAGACATGGCTAGATGTCGAATACTGACTTGTGTCACGGGTGACCTGGCTGTCTTTTCTGCACATTTTGCTATGAGGTTGAGAGAATTATACATTTTTAAAGCTAATTTCCTGCTTTTCTACACATTTTGCCATGAAGCTGAAAGAACATTTTGCAGTTTTACAGCTAATTTCCTATGGTCCCCTTTACCTTGCGGGGGCTGCGGGTGTGTGTGGTACACCAGTGCCTAGGCAAAAAAAGAAGTGAGACCATGCACGCGTGCTTGCATGCATACACACATTGAACACAGTGGCTTTTTAGCAGGATATGGGCATCAATAATCAACAGCAAAAAATAAAACTGTTTGCACCTTGCAATAGTATGTTTCCTACTCTACATGCCAAAGAGGCATGTTTGGTCTACATCAGTGGTTCTCAACCAGGGGTAGTACCCATGTGGGTGCTTGGCCTATCCCCATTGAGTACTTAAGAAGACTCTTGAGACCATAGGCTACTGGTAAAATGCATAAGGGGGTACTTGGTGGTACAGTAACCCAAAAAAGTTGAGAACCACGTTTCCATCTGAACATTCAACAACGTTGTGTCCTGCTGAACGCAGCCCAGGACTGACATCAGTCTCTCATACCTCTCAGGCGGTCGATAAGTTCTGAGTGTGTCTTTCCAGTGGACATCCATGCCATGGTTCTTGACAGCAGCACACCCATAGGGACTGCCACTACAGCCAGTCTGAACACTGCTTGCAGCTCCTACACTGGTGGAGCTCCCTGACAATGTCAATAAAAACACATACTGTCACACAAAGTCCCCATTGCAAGGTATGTTCAGACCGACTGACACGCGCGCACACACAACTGAATAAATACAGACACATGCAAGCATTGTTCAACAGGTGGCAGTAAAGCACCAAAAGCCCAAAGCTGGTGTGGCGAACAGTACACAAAATATGGTGACTAGTAGTCTAACAGTAATATACAGGTAACTGCCAAAATAAAGGAAACAATTGAGTAAATGAGGGATATAAAGTATATTCAAAGCAAGTGCTTCCACACAGGTGTGGTTCCTGAGTTAATGAAACAATTAACATTCCATAGCCTAATGCTGAGGGTCATGTATAAAAATGCCCAGTTGCCCATTATTATGGCTACCATGACTAGAAGAAGAGATCTCAGTGACTTTGAAAGAGGGGTCTCAAAAGGAGCGTAGGGGGTTTAAAGGGTGTGTGTGTGTCTCTCAGTCACCAGATCTCAACCCAGAACACCTTTGGGAGATTCTGGAGGGGCGCCAGAGACAGTGTTTCAACCACCACCCACAAAACACCAAATTATGGAATTTCTTGTGAAAGAATGATGTTGCATCCCTCCAATAGTGTTCCAGACACTATGCCAAGGTGCATTAAAGCTGTTCTGGCCGCTCGTGGTGGCACCACGCCCTATTAAGACACTTTATGTTGGTGTTTTCCTTATTTTGGCAGTTTCCTATATCTTATACAGAGGGGATTAACTTAGCATGTTATTAAATAAATTAATGCTGAAAATAGATGAGAGACTTTAGTCTGAGGATACCTTTGCACACACCAGTGTCACAGACTTTACATTGAAAAGAACAGTTTGAAAATTATCACATCTAAACTAGCAGTACAATTTGATTTCTTAATTAATATAAAATAAACATAATTAATAATTAATTGAGAGATGATGAACGTAAATCGTATAACCATAGTGGCACACTTTTCAAATATTGTCTGTTTTAGATGGCCTTTTTGACGGGCATCAGACTGGCACCGCACAGTATTCATCAGCAAAATGGCATAATCTTCTGATGGGTACAGTGGCAGAGCAAAAACAGCTAGCCAATTGCCAGTGCTGGAGAAATGAACTGGAGCTCTACTTAAATGAAAGCCCAGCAGTTCTGTTTGGAAGCACTAACTATAGGTTTAATGGCATTAAACATGTAACATAGCTGAATTATTAACCAATACTCTCCATCCTAGACCGAATGTCAGATTAGATGATTCATTGTTAAATGTTCACAGTTCACACTTTCCTCACTGAAATATATATGGTTGGTCATTTGGGAACAATAATTCTGAGAGCATGCCTTTTTGTACTCCTTGCCCCTTTATCTTCCTATCCCTTGTCATAAGCAACATCTTGCCTTTGAGAACATTTGTATCGTTCTCCCCTATTAGGGAAATCTTTCCACTCAGTCTTGAGCTGTAAATACATTTAAAACATTGCTCACATCACAAGACACTGGGAAGAGCTCTGCCACGGGAAATTACCATGGGTGTCGGTTCAGATCCACTCCTTATCTGGAGCAGACAAAGCTATAGGTGGACTGGGGATATAGCGACTTTAGCGAGCTGGGGGCATTAGCCTCAAGACATGATCAAACCTCACAGCTTATTTACAGACTGGATGTAGCTACAACACAACACTGACTTACAATGTAGATGATAAACCCAGTTTTATATCTGTCATATGAGAATCCAACGGCAATGGGAAGATTGAAGCTCAATCTGAGTACTTTACATCTCTAGGCCTACTTAAGGATAGGGTCTATTTTTCTCAATTTCCGCCTGACTGATGTGCCCAAAGTAAACTGCCTGTTACTCAGGCCCAGAAGCCAGAATATGCATATAATTGGTAGCATTGGATAGAAAACACTTTGAAGTTTGTTGAAGTGTTAAAATAATGTATGAGACTATAACACAATTGATATGGCAGGCAAAAATCCAAAGAACAATCAAGCAGATTTTTTTTTTGAGCTCCCAGGCTATTATAATGGAAAGCTATGGGTTCTATATAATTCCAGCTCCCAGATTGCAATTCCTGTGGCTTCCACTCGATGTCAACCATCTTTGTTCATTGTTTCAGGCTTGTTCCTTCAAAAACTAGCAAGAATTTGGAGTTTTTGCACAAAGAGTCCCGGTACAATATCAGTCTGTTGGCGCGCAACGAAGAGGCTTTACAGCGCTTACTAATTTTACTTTTCTATTGAACATACTTCCTTCCGTATAAAATATTATAGTTTATTTACAGTTGAGGAAACCTGATGATTAAATAGAAACGTAGTTTGATTTGTTTGAACAAAGTTTAGCAGTAGCTTTTTGGACTCCTTTGTCTGCATGTTGAATGAGTGGATTACTGAAATCGATGGCGCCAACTAAACTGACTTTTTGGGAAATAAAAAATGATTTTATCTAACAGAACGACCATTCATGTTGTAGCTGGGACCCTTGCGATTGCAAACAGAGGAAGATTTTCAAAAGTAAGTGATTTATTTAATCGCTATTTGTGATTTTATGATGCCTGTGCTGGTTGAAAAATATGTTAATGTGGGGTGCCGTCCTCAAACAATTGCATGGTATGCTTTCGCTGTAAAGCCTATTGTAAAATCGGACAATGCATTAAGATTATCAAGAATTTAAGCTTTTAAACGATATAAGATACTTGTATGTTCATAAATGTTTACTATTACGATTATTTATTTGAATTGCGCGCCCTCCAATTTCACCGGATGTTGTCGACAGGTGTCGCGCTAGCGGGACGCTTAGCCTTAGCCTAGTATTACTTAAACGTATATAAATGTATCTTAAGAACGTAAAAGTCATATTTAAAATGTTATTAAAAGTTAAGCCTCTGAATTTTTTGGGGAGCTAATATGAAATCTACGGTTTCTCCCCAAAAAAGGGACCGCTTGGAACATGTATATCTAAATTTGAAATACATCAACAAGTTCTTGACATAATACACTAGTCTGTAGGCATATTTCAAATGTTATAGTCAGTAATCTAAGAATCTCAGCACTAAGGCATACATCAAAAAGTAATGGTTCCTCTAGGAAACGGACTGCTTTGCTTGGACCGTTGAAATCACATTTTTTGGACACTTTGACAAGTCGTTGATAAAGTTTGATTTCCAGACTGTGTTTCTATGGCAGACAGTGCAAAAGGTGTTAAAAAAAAAAGATTTTTAACCAATTTTGCTAACTGGGTGCCTCAGTGTCAAAAAGACCATTGATCTTTCCTCCAGCCTACACTAATGGGTTCAGTGTTGAGGTGTCTGCATTATGATTAATCTGTAGACACAGGCCAGCTGGCGTGCCACTGATCATTCACCAGAGCAGCCTGCATTATGTCTTTATGAAGATGGAGTAACCCAAGGAAGAGCACACTTGCTCTTCCTCTCTGGTCCCAGGTACCTTTTCTGACTACAGGTCATCAAAGGACAGCAGAGTGTGTATCAGCAGAAAAGCGTCATCACCCGATGGCTACGGTGGTGGTAGAACTACAGGTTACTGCCTAGGAATATGAGCTGGAGATATACTTGAATTAATGGAGTACTGCAATTCCATTTGGAAGCAAATCTAAGATGGAATGTATAGACACAAACTCACTTTCTTGACAATTTCCTTCACAACAGCTCTGCGAAGGGCAAGAAGTATGAATGACCTGACTTCTGCAGAGGCCGTATCACGGTAAATGCTGGACAGCCAATGAAGACGTCGGATTGACCATACAGCGCCTTTTACAGTGCTGCAGGTAGCCTAGCGGTTCAGAGCATTGGGCCAGTAACCAAAAGGTTGCTGGTTCAAATTCCTCAGTCAACTAGATGAAAAATATGTCGATGTGCCCTTGAGCAAGGCACTTAATCCTAATTGCTCCTGGAAGTCGCTCTGGATAGGAGCGTCTGCTAAATGGCTAAAATGTAAATGTAGTTCAGTAAATAGGGATTGATTTAGGAATTGGACATCAACATTGTACATGCTGAAACTCTGCTGACCACCAGAGATGACGACGTCAAGCACCATTAGTAATTGCGTTAGGCCCAAAGACAACAAGAGGAAGAAAAAATGATATCTTCACCCACTTCCTCCATAAACATCAGTTATTGTTCATTTCATCCACTGCAAGCCCTATCCACGGGACTCTCTTATGAATGTGGACAGGCGGAGCATCTCTTTGCCTAATTGGGCCTTCAAGCAACGCAACAATACTTTAGAAATGTCATTCCTTACCCAATTAAATTTGGTTTGCCTACTCAAGGCAAACATTGATTACTGACAATTCCAGTGTACATTTGACAAATGGCAAGCACTGCTACTGTAGGGGTTATACAGAAATACACTTTTCCCTCGGTCTGTCTTCTGACAGTGAGATACCGGTGGTGTCACTGTGTCCTCCCAACACTGTGTGCCCGGAGGCCCGGGCGACTTTGATCCATACCAAAGGGGACCAGTCTGACAGCTGCAGCCTCTCCAGGCCCTCCTCCTCCCAGCTCTACCACCAAGTCTTACAGGGCGACGCCTACGATTCGCCACGGACCCAACGATGTCACTGTTGTGGCCATCACAAGCCAATCAAAGGCAATGCGTGTCTGGAGTCACACCCAATTACTGTGTGTCGTCCTCACGTCGACTGCTCTCGGCACTTTCAAAACCAGTTGCACCTGCAGCTCATCCTTTTCCTGTCACAACGCTGTCCGCTGCCACTGGCTGCACGGATCCCATGACAGCGGTGGCCCCCACAAGTTCAAGCAGCATCAAGTGGTCACAGTCAGGTCTGTCGTCTATATATACACTGTACATACATTAGCATATTATCATGGAAAAATATAATCTCCAAACAAGGTCAATGACACAGAATTATGTTTCTATTTTAGGGATGACCGACTCTACTGGATCCCTAGAAAGTCAGTTTCCACAACAACAAGATCATTGTGTGAATAAAAATGACCGACAATTTACCTTGCGACCAATTGTACTCAGTGCATGGCAGTAATTAGGACAACAATCTTTAGCTCTTAATTTAGCTATACAACATGGTCATAAGATCAAGATAGTACTGTGTGACTCAAAATATGAGTACTGGTGACCAATGTTTCAAGATTTAATGTTCAATGTTGTACTTAGATTTTCCTAGAGATATATAGTACTTTCATTATGTAAAGAGAGACTCTTTTCCTGTGGTATTTCCTTGACAGTTACTCCCAGGTGGTAGTGAAGTATCCTCTGGCGGTGCTCGTCGGGTGTGCAGTGGTCCTCCTAAGATGCTCACTAGCCGGCCTGTTAATTGGTCCCCTACCAGACTTCTCTGACCCGCTGATGGTGAATGTCTCCCTCGGCAGCACTGTGGCTTTCTCTGCCAAATTCCTATCAAACCAGATGCTACTGTAAACCCTTTTTCTGCTCGCTCCCTGCCTCTTTTAAAAAGCTGCAGCAGATAAAGTAGTAGACACGGCACATCTCTCAAAAAAATGCTATGTCTTGTCAGCTCAGAAATACAAGTGAAAGCATATCAGTGCAAATGCAGGTCTAATGAACAGTCACAGTTGAAGTTGAAAGTTTACATACACATAGGTTGGAGTTATTAAAACAAATTTTTCAACCACTCCACAAGTTTTGGCAAGTCTGTTCGGACATCTACTTTGTGCATGACACAAGTCATCTTTCCAACAAATGTTACAGACAGATTATTTCACTTATAATTCACTGTATCACAATTCCAGTGGATCAGAAGTTTACATACACTAAGTTGACTGTGTCTTTAAACAGCTTGGAAAATTCCATAAAATTATGTCATGGCTTTAGAAGGTTTTGATAGGCTAATTGACATAATTTGAGTCAATTGGAAGTGTACATGTGGATGTATTTCAAGGCCTACCTTCAAACTCAGTGCCTCTTTGCTTGACATCATGGGAAAATCTAACGAAATCATCAAAAACCTAAATAAAAAAATTGTAGACCTCCACAAGTCTGGTTCATCCTTGGGAGCAATTTCCAAATGCCTGAAGGTACCACGTTCATCTCTACAAACAATAGTACGCAAGTATAAACACCATGGGACCACGCAGCCATCATACCGCTCAGGAAGGAAACGCGTTCTGTCTCCTAGAGATGAACGTACTTTGGTGCGAAAAGTGCAAATCAATCCCAGAACAACAGCAAAGGAGGACTACAAACCTGACTCAGTTACACCAGCTCTGTCAGGAGGAATGGGCCAAAATTCACCCAACTTATTGTGGGAAGCTTGTGGAAGGCTACCCGAAATGTTTGACCCAAGTTAAACAATTTAAAGGAAATACTAATTGAGTGTATGTAAACTTCTGACCCACTGGGAATGTGATGAAAGAAATAAAAGCTGAAATAAATCATTCTCTTTACTATTATTCTGACATTTCACATTCTTAAAATAAAGTGATGATCCTAACTGACCTAAAACAGGGAATCTTTACTAGGATTAAATGTCAGGAATTGTGAAAAACTGAGTTTAAATGTATTTGGCTAAGGTGTATGTAAACGTCCGACTTCAACTGTAGGTATTTTTATTTTATTTATTTTAATTTTTTTACCAGGTAAGTTGACTGAGAACACATTCTCATTTGCAGCAACAACCTGGGGAATCGTTACAGGGGAGAGGAGGGGGATGAATGAGCCAATTGTAAACTGGGGATTATTAGGTGACCGTGATGGTTGAGGGCCAGATTGGGAATTTAGCCAGGACACCGGGGTTAACACCCCTACTCTTACGATAAGTGCCATGGGATCTTTAATGACCTCAGAGAGTCAGGACACCCGTTTAACATCCCATCCGAAAGACGGCACCCTACACAGAGCAGTGTCCCCAATCACTGCCCTGGGGCATTGGGATCTTTGTTTAGACCAGAGGAAAGAGTGCCTCCTACTGGCCCTCCAACACCACTTCCAGCAGCACCTGGTCTCCCATCCAGGGACTGACCAGGACCAACCCTGCTTAGCTTCAGAAGCAAGCCAGCAGTGGTATGCAGGGTGGTATGCTGCTGGCATAAATTTGACCCGCTAATTCATCATTCCAGTGTTCACTTTCAGTTATGTAAGAATATAAGCAGTCACTCTAGCTCCATTTTTGTAAGTGAAGACTGAGGACAGTCTTTGATGAGGGGTGCCATGTTCTTTCCGCCATCTGTGTTATCACAGGAGACTGCTACACCCAACTAGTCTTCTGCTCGGGAAACTCTGCCAGTCTTTGGAGCCTGAAGGCGATCTACTCCATGTGTGAGGTGGAGCAGTCCAGGGTAGGTGACTAGGTCTTTACTCATCTTAAATCAGTTAACCATCTGCCCTTTTCCATCATTACTAACCATACCATGAAATCAGGGAGCCAACTCAAACAAATTAAAGACCATTCTGGGATACAGAACTTGGCAGACACCGATATAATACAAAAAAATGGTGAGCTACTCTTTATTTAAAAGAAAATAAAGTTGTTATGGATCCCCATTGGGTGACAATTTATTTATTTTACCTTTATTTTACTAGGCAAGTCAGTTAAGAACACATTCTTATTTTCAATGACAGCCTAGGAACAGTGGGTTAACTGCCTTGTTCAGGGGCAGAACGACAGATTTTTACCTTGTCAGCTCGGGGATTCGATTTTGCAACATTTCGGTTAGAAGTCCAATGCTCTAACCACTAGGCTACCTGCCGCCGACAATAAGTTATGTGATGATAAGATGCAAAAAAATCGGCACCTTTCATTTTGCTCTTGTAATAAAAGGTAGATGGAACATAATTATATAGTTTTTGCCATGGGGATAGTGAGAATAAATGATCATAGAAGTCCATAGATGTGTTAAAATGACAAACTTCTCTTCTCCATGTTTCAGATTCATTCACAACCCCACTTCCAAGATCTCTGCAAGCAACATATCTGTTTGGAAGTGGACGGTGCCATGATCAGGGGCGGTTACTGTCCAAGTTGGTCATTGGGAAAATACCTTGGCATTTCTCAGCAATGCCTCATCCTGTCTCAGCCTGACATCTTTGCAGGTGACGGAGAGTCTTCACCTACTCTGATTTTGCACCCCATACTACCACGATGGAAGCCTGGTTGCGTATTGTGCAGAGAGGGGCAAGCAAGGTCACTGTGCATCTGTGCCGACTCGGTGGAAACACTCGTGCAGTATTCCAGATATTGCATTACCTGGTTGATTAGGACTTCCTAGGGCGATAGACAATAGAATATCAGGTCCCCACATTGAAATATAGCCTCCTGTTTCTACCGGTGGAAAAAGGAGATCGCTTGATGGAGATATACATGAACAGCCTTGAAGATCGTGAGCTTATATACAAGAACACTACTATTACAGGAATGGACCTAGGCATCAAGCAAAAGCTATTCAAGTATTTTTTGGCTAGGGATGCCATCTACCCTGTTCTGGCTGTAGTTTCGCTGTTCCTCAACATGGCCCTTTATTTGCGGTCACTTTTCCTATCAGCACTGTCTTTACTCGCAATTGTGAGTTCGCTCTTGGCTTCCTATTTCTTCTACAAAGTGGTTTTCCAGCTGACATTCCTCAACTTAGCTTCAGCTCTCGTCCTGTTCGGCAGTTGCTCTAATCAGACTTTTACTGATTTCTGGAACCCACAACTTTCCCAGAATCCACCCGCTTCTCTAGAGAAGAGAGTCAATCGAGTTCTCCAAGAGGTTGAATATTTGATACTTGCATCAGGACTGACTTCTAGTGCCACGTTTTTCTCAGGGTTCCTTAGCAGCATCACAGCAGTGTGATGCTTTACTGTGTACCTGGGAACTGCATCCTTAATCTGTACTCTCTCCGCCCTTGCGTGGTTGCCCAGCTCTCACTTTGTGTGAGCGCTGCACTGCGGCTGCCTCAGCCTCAGTTACTGTTCAGACCTGGAAGCCTTACGGCACAAAAAGCCCTGGCGGGTTCTGGGACAGGAGTTCACAACAGCAATGCCTCTTCACCTTTGGTCAGAAGCTACAAGGGTTGAAGCGGGGACTGTCCYACACCGCCAATGTACTTTTCCCGAAAAATCCTCCCTTGTGGAGTGGTAAAGTTCAGATATATTTGACACTCTGACTTGCAACAATGTCTAAGTTCAGAGACCCTTGTGGTTACTGGGTTCTCCATAGCCCTAACATTTGCCTTGCTTCTTCTGACCACATGGAATATTCCACTGAGTATTTATGGCACTGCTGCTGTTGGAGAAAGTGTTTTTGTCACCATCGGTCTGCTTGTCCTTCTAGAATGGCAGCTTAGTGGTGTGGAGGCACTCTGCATATCAGCTGCTGCTGGGCTGTCTTGACTTTTTAGCCAACTACTGCATATCATATAATTCAGCTCTACACGCTGATAGAACTGGAAGAGTTGCGCATTCTCTGAGAATAATGGTTTGTCCTGTAGCACTAGAATCCGTGGCCTTTTGCTGTGCGAGCATCATTATGCTCCCTACTACTGCCTCGTTGTTCAGAAAGCGGGGGATATTCCTACTTCTGGTGAAATGTGTAGCATGTGGATTTGCCACCTTTTTCCAATCCCTATGTTGCTTTTTCAGTCCTAAAAACAACTGTGGTAAAATAATGTTGCCATGTTCATCTCAACAGGGAACTGAAGGTCTGCCATCCTGCTCAGCATCAGAACCTAGGTCCTCGACCTCTGCACTCAACGGCGCTTTTGGGAGATCAAGAGTTCGAAGGAATTTCAATAAAGACCAGGGTAATTACCTTTACCCAAACCAACAGCGCCAAAGACAGCGACAGGTAGGGGGCGGAAGGGAGCCAGAGCAGTATGCGCTTCAGCCATTGGCTTATCAGCTAAGTGAAAGCTTTGAGAACAGCACGTGCACTAGTAAGCTATCCAACAGACCCTCAGTTCTCTCGGATGACATTCAGTTTGGTGGGCTGAGTCCCAGGAGAGATGTGGAGAGGAGCAACATTGAGGCAGATAGTGAAGAGATCTGTGGTAGGCACCACAAAGGCTGTCACTCACCCCCGGCTTTGTAAACCTCTTCCCCATACAAAGAGAACACCCTACGGCCAGTAGTTGCTCCTCTAGGTGACCTGGCTAATGAAAGGCTCTTGTGCAAGATGTACAGAGGACAGTCTGCTGGCATCAAGCACTGGAACGTATCGCTGTCCTCTTCCTCAAGCATTGAGGAAACCATAATTAATCAAACAATAGAAACAATTTACCAGCCATCCCTCTCAAAGGACGAGGCCCCCAATAGTCCATTTGAGCATCCCCTCCCCAAACGCCTACTGTCAACTCAGAGTTCATTTGACGCGCTAGAAGATTCCAATGAGACTTGGCTGAGTGACACTGAACCTGGACCCTCAAATCAACATATATCTATTGAAGCAGAGGGAGAACTTGAACCACAACCAGGGCACCTTAACGGACAGAGAGACACCCTACGACTCTCCCTGAGAGAGACCACCTATGAGACAGCCTCTCCCGGATGGTGGGAGGGGTCATACAAGCCAGAGCGAAGGACCAGTCATGTTGCCAAACAGTAAACCAGATTCGCCTGATGTATGGATCAAACGAGATGGGCCAAGGGAAGATACAAACTGAATGCGATTTCAAAATAATCGAAGCATGCAAAAGTGTTCAGTTCATCGTCAGTCAGCTTCATTCGCTCAATCAGAAACTAAAGTATTATCATAAACAGGTCTAGTTAATGCAGATACTGCTTCATGCGTAATGTTATGTTGTGACAAAGAAACTTCATAATGGATTGAAAATTCACAGCTAGACAGACACTGGAACTTGGATAATCACTGGTCTTTTTGTCTTGAACCACAAATTTAATAATTTCCCAATACATTTTAGATGTGAGAGAAGGTGTTCTTTTGTTTGAATGCAATGCTTGTGCCTATGCTATTAACTTGTGCCATGCGATTAGAGGCAAAAACCACTATAACAAGAGGCACACCTCACTTTATCTTAACATGGAAAAGTGATGTAATTCACATCAAATCACTAAAAGTAGTTCAGAAATGGTGTTATATCATATAAATTGTGTAACCATTTTAATGTCAGAATGTACCACTCATTGCAGTTGCTCAAAGTCAATGCCAAGAAATGTAACATTAATTTGGTAACTGTGAAGACAATTCTGTGTGTATTAATTATTTAGGGGACCTGAACAGCACTGTTGCAGACCTGTAGGTACAGAGCTATATTTGAGCCTTGTTTTTTAAATTTATATCACCTTTATTTAACCAGGTAGGCCAATTGAGAACAAGTTCTCATTTACAACTGCGATCTTGCGAAGATAAAGCAAAGCAGTGCGACACAAACACCACCACAGAGTTACACATGGAATAAACAAACGTACACTCATTAACACAATAGAAAGTCTATATACAGTGTGTGCAAATGAAGTAAGATTAGGCCATAGTGGCGAAATAATTACAATTTAGCAATTAAACACTGGAGTGATAGATGTGCAGAAGATGAATGTGCAAGTAGAGATACTGGGGTGCAAAGGAGCAAAAAAACAAAAACAATATGGGGACAAGGTAGTTGGGTGGGCTATTTACAGATGGGCAATGATCTGTAAGCTGCTCTGTCAGCTGATGCTTAAAGTTAGTGAGGGACATATGAGTCTCCAGCTTCAGTGATTTTTGCAGTTCGTTCCAGTCATTGGCAGCAGAGAACTGGAAGGAGAGGCAGCCGAAGGAGGAATTGGCTTTGGTGGTGACCAGTGAAATGTATCTGCTGGAGCGCATGCTATGGGTGGGTGCCGCTATGGTGATCAGTGAGCTGAGATAAGGCAGGGCTTTACCTAGCAAAAACGTATAGGATGACCTGGAGCCAGTGGGTT
Source organism: Salvelinus sp. IW2-2015 (assembly GCF_002910315.2). Lineage (NCBI taxonomy): Eukaryota > Metazoa > Chordata > Actinopteri > Salmoniformes > Salmonidae > Salvelinus > Salvelinus sp. IW2-2015. The sequence goes on along the minus strand of NW_019942528.1, from coordinate 1,443,462 downwards.
TGGCGACGAATATGAAGCGAGGGCCAGCCAACGAGAGCATACAGGTTGCAGTGGTGGGTAGTATATGGGGCTTTGGTGACGAAACGGATGGCACTGTGATAAGACTGCATCCAATTTGCTGAGTAGAGTGTTGGAGGCTATTTTTTTAATTACATCGCCGAAGTCAAGGATCGGTAGGATAGTCAGTTTTACGAGGGTATGTTTGGCAGCATGAGTGAAGGATGCTTTGTTGCGAAATAGGAAGCTGATTCTAGATATCATTTTGGATTGGAGATGCTTAATGTGAGTCTGGAAGGAGAGTTTACAGTCTAACCAGACACCTAGGTATTTGTAGTTGTCCACATATTCCAAGTCAGAACCATCCAGAGTAGTGATGCTAGATGGGCGGGCAGGTGCGGGCAGCGATCGGTTGAAGAGCATGCATTTAGTTTTACTTGCATTTAAGAGCGGTTGGAGGCCACAGAAGGAGTGTTGTATGGCATTGAAGCTCGTCTGGAGGTTAGTTAACACAGTGTCCAACGAAGGGCCAGAAGTATACAAAATGGTGTCGTCTGCGTAGAGATGGATCAGAGAATCACCAACAGCAAGAGCGACATCATTGATGTATACAGAGAAAAGAGTCAGCCCGAGAATTGAACCCTGTGGCAACCCCATAGAGACTCCCAGAGGTCCGGACAACAGGCCCTCTGATTTGACACACTGAACTCTGTCTGAGAAGTAGTTGGTGAACCAGGCAAGGCAGTCATTTGAGAAACCAAGGTTGTTGAGTCTGCTGATAAGAATGCAGTGATTGACAGAGTCGAAGCCTTGGCCAGGTCGACTAATACGGCTGCACAGTATTGTCTTTTATCGATGGCGGCGGTTATGATATCGTTTAGGACCTTTGAGCGTGGCTGAGGTGCACCCATGACCAGCTCGGAAACCAAATTGCATAGCGGAGATGGTACGGTGGGATTCGAAATGGTCGGTGATCTGTTTGTTAACTTGGCTTTCAAATACCTTAGAAAGGTAGGGTAGGATAGATATAGGTCTGTAGCAGTTTGGGTCTAGAGTGTCTCCCCCTTTGAAGAGGGGGATGACCGTGGCAGCTTTCCAATCTTTGGGAATCTCAGACGATATGAAAGAGGTTGAACAGGCTAGTAACAGGGGTTACAACAATTGCGGCGAATAATTTTAGAAAGAGAGGGTCCAGATTGTCTAGCCCAGCTGATTTGTAGGGGTCCAGATTTTGCAGCTCTTTCAGAACATCAGCTATCTGGATTTGGGTGAAGGAGAAATGGGGGAGGCTAGGGCAAGTTGCTATGGGGGGTGCTGAGCTGTTGACCGGGGTAGGGGTAGCCAGGTGGAAAGCATGGAAAAGCCAGGTGGAAAGCCGTAGAAAAATGCTTATTGAAATTCTTAATTATCGTGGATTTATCGGTGGTGACAGTGTTTCCTAGCCTCAGTACAGTGGGCAGCTGGGAGGAGGTGCTCTTATTCACCATGGACTTTAGTGTCCCTTAACTTTTTGGAGTTTGTGCTACAGGTTACAAATTTCTGTTTGAAAAAGCTAGCCTTTGCTTTCCTAACTGCCTGTGTGTATATTGGTTCCTAACTTCCCTGAAAAGTTGCATATCGCGGTGGCTATTCGATGCTAATGCAGAATGCCACAGGATGTTTTTGTGCTGGTCAAGGGCAGTCAGGTCTGGAGTGAACCAAGGGCTATATCTGTTCCTGGTTCTACATTTTTTGAATGGGGCATGCTTATTTAAGATGGTGAGGAAAGCACTTAAAAAAAATAACCAGGCATCCTCTACTGACGGAATGAGGTCAACATCTTTCCAGGATACCCGGGCCAGGTCGATTAGAAAAAGGCCTGCTCGCTGAAGTGTTTTAGGGAGCGTTTGACAGTGATAAGGGGTGGTCGTTTGACCGCGGACCCATTACGGACGCAGGCAATGAGGCAGTGATCGCTGAGATCCTGGTTGAAGACAGCAGGCCTGAATTTGACAAAGGGGGATTTTACTGGCCTGTTGCTCCATCCATCATGTGGCTCCTTCAGATAACCCACATCACTGTGCAAAGAAATTAAGACTCAGCGTAGAGTAATACAATCTCAATTTACACTTGACAAGGTATTCAAAGATGTAAATCACAACATTGCACCACCAGCTGGAACATCAGTTGGAATATACAGTACCAGTCAAAAGTTTGGACACACCTACTCATTCAAGGGTTTTTCTTTATTTTTAATATTTTCTACGTTGTAGAATAATAGTGAAGACATCAAAACTATGAAATCACGCATAACCAAAAAAGTGTTAGACAAATCAAAATATAATTTTAGATTTCAGATTCTTCAAAGTAGCCTTTGCCTTGATGACGGCTTTGCACACTCTTGGTATTCCCTCAACCAGCTTCATGAGGTAGTCACCTGGAATGCATTTCAATTAACAGGTGGGCCTTGTTAAAAGTTCATTTTGGGAATTTCATTCCTCCTTAATACGTTTGAGCCAATCCGTTGTGTTGTGACAAGGTAGGGGTGGTATACAGTTGATAGAGCTATTTGCTGAAAGACGAAGTACATATTATGGCAAGAACATCTCAAAAAAGCATAGAGAAACAACAGTCCATCATTACTTTAAGACATGAAGGTCAGTCAATCCAGAAAATGTGAACTTTGAAAGTTCCTTCATGTACAGTCGCAAAAACCATCAAGCACTATGATGAAATTGGCTCTCATGAGGACCGCCACAGGAAAGGAAGACCCAGAGTTACCTCTGCTGCAGAGGATAAGTTCATTAGAGTTCATTAGAGTTCATTAGAGTTAAACCTCAAACTGCAGCCCAAATAAAAGCTTCACAGAGTTCAAGTAACAGACCCATCAACATCAACTGTTTAGAGGAGACTGCATGAATTAGGCCTTCGTGGTCAAATTGCTGCAAAGAAACCACTACTAAAGTACACTAATAAGAAGAAGAGACTTGTAGGTGCATGAAGGTCCATGAAGCATGGAGGAGGTGGTGTGATGGTGCTTTGCTGGTGACACTGTCAGTGACTTATTTTGAATTCAAGGCACAGCATTCTGCAGCGATACGCCATCCCATCTAGTTTGCGCTTAGTGTGACTATCATTTGTTTTTGAACAGGACAATGACCCAAACCACACCTCCAGACTGTGTAAGGTCTATTTGTCCAAGAAGGAGAGTGATGGAGTGCTGCATCAGATGACCTGGCCTCCACAATCACCAGACCTCAACCCAATTGAGATGGTTTGTGATGAATTAGACCGCAGAGTGAAGGAAAATCAGCCAACAAGTGCTCAGCATATGTGGGAACATCTTCAAGGCTGTTGGAAAAGCATTCCTTATGAGGGTGGTTGAGAGAATGCCAAGAGTATGCAAAACTGTCATCAAGGCAAAGGGTGGCTACTTTGAAGAATCTAAAATATATGTTGATTTGCTAAACACTTCTTTGCTTACTACATGATTCCATGTCTTATTTCATAGTTTTTTCCATGAAGAAAATGTAAATGTATTTTGTGTGAAAGGGATAACATTTACATTAGTGGCAAAAATGGTTTCAGAGATGTGTTTTTGGTCCAAAATGTGGTGTATCGAATACAACCCAGAATAATTTATTTACGTATTAATTAAGAAGTGTTGATTGTGGTTAGATGCAATGACCTGAACCAGAATTGTCAAATGTGCCTACAAGCAGGGTTATTTTGAAGTTGTCTCATCCAAAAGGATTTCCTTTTGACAACTGATTCTGTGATCGTAAATCTTGGATGAGCTTTTGAAATAACCTGCCTTAGAGAAAGGAATGAAAGAACTTAACTTTAGGCTTTTTAAGAGCAGAGAAAACTGAAAGCCACAATGCAGTCTTTTTAAATCATCACTGTATGTCTCAAATCAGAGTTTATGTAACAAAAATATATATTTTATTTTTAATTATTTACTTCCCTGAGCCTCCTTTTGCCATTGAATTGCTCAGTCTGATCGTGTGGGCGTTGATACAAATTTTTATACAGTGCATTCGGAAAGTATTCAGACCCCTTGACTTGTTCCACATTTTGTTGTTACATTACACCATTATTCTAAAATAGACATTTTTACAAATATATAACAAAATAAATAAAATGTACATAAGTATTCAGACCCTTTACTCAGTACTTTGTTGAAGCAAATTTGGCAGCGATTACAGCCTCGAGTTTAGGGTATGATGGTACAAGCTTGGCACACCTGTATTTGGGGAGTTTCTCACATTCTTCTCTGCAGATCCTTTCAAGCTCTGTCAGGTTGGGTGGGGAGTGTCGCTTCACAGCTATTTTCAGATCTCTCCAGAGATGTTCGATCGGGTTCAAGTCCGGGCTCTTGCTGGGCCACTCAAGGACATTCCGAGACTTGTCCCGAAGCCACTCCTGCATTGTCTTGGCTGTGTGCTTAGGATTGTTGTCCTGTTGGAAGGTGAACCCTGAGGCCCTGAGCGCTCTGGAGCAGGTTTTCATCAAGGACCTCTGTACTTTGCTCCGTTCATCTTTCCCTTGATTCTGACTAGTCTCCAAGTCCTGCCGTGGAAAAACTTTTGTTTAACTAGGCAAGTCAGTTAAGAACAAATTCTTATTTACAATGATGGCTTAGGAACAGTGGGTTAACTGCCTTGTTCAGGGGCAGAACGACAGATTTATACCTCGTCAGCTTAAGGATTCAATCTAGCAACCTTTCGGTTAATGGCTCAATGCTCTAACTACTAGGCTACCTGCCGCCCCACTGCATGCTGCCAACACCATCCTTCACTGTAGGGATGGTGCCAGGTTTTCTCCAGACGTGACGATTGGCATTCAGGCCAAAGAGTTCAATCTTGGTTTCATCAGACCAGAGAATATTGTTTCTCATTGTCTAAGAGTCTTTTAGGTGCCTTTTGGCAAACTCCAAGCTGGCAGTCATGTGCCTTTTACTTAGAAGTGGCTTCCATCTGGCCAGTCTACGATAAAGGCCTGATTGGTGGAGTGCTGCAGAGATGGTTGTCCTTCTGGAAGGTTCTCCAATCTCCACAGAGGAACTCTGGAGCTCTGTCAGAGTGACCATTTGGCATTTGGTTCTTGGTCACCTCCCTGACCAGGGCCCTTCTCCTCCAATTGCTCAGTTTGGCCTGAGCGGCCAGCTCCAGGAAGAGTCTTGGTGGTTCCAAACTTCTTCCATTTAAGAATGATGGAGGCCACTGTGTTCTTGCGGACCTTCAATGCTGCAGACATTTTTTGGTACCCTTCCCCAGATCTATGCCTTAACTCAATCCTGTCACTGAGCTCTCCGGACAATTACTTTGACCTCATGGCTTGTTTTTGCTCTGACATGCACTGCCAACTGTAGGACCTTATATAGACAGGTGTGTGCCTTTCCAAATCATGTCCAATAAATTGAATTTACCACAGGTGGACTCCAATCAAGTTACAGAAACCTCTCAAGGATGATCGATGGAAACAGGATGCACCTGAGCTCAATTGAGTCTCATAACATAGGGTCTGAATACTTAGGTATTTGTTTATTTTTTTACATTTCTAAAAACCTGTATTCACTTTTTCATTATGTGGGATTGTGTGTAGATTGATAAAGGAAAACAAATATTTAATCAATTTTAGGAATAAGGCTCTTTCATTGCAGATGAGATCACTGCACTGCCTGATACACCAGAGCGTGCTTTGCACTTAACTCAGTGGTGAGTAAAAAAAAAACACCATCGACTCAGTTATGGACATCAAACTTTATCCGATCAACATCTAGCCTGCAACATTGCTTGTTTTGTAGTCTGCTGAGCATCGTGATCAACTTTTACATAATGATTTTCGGTGGCTAAACAAGGGTAATAATGCTCTCAAGAGAGCTGCCTATGTGTTCTTAGGGTGGAGATAGTTGCTTTTCTCTGTGATTGCCACCACAAGAATGCCAACAGATAGATGTTTTTGTTGTTGTTGTGATATCTACAAATCATTTGAATGGACTTAATTTGGGGCCACATGGGAGGGATAAAACAATTAACATGATTAACACATACATTTTAAAAAGTATTTTCTCCTCTGATGAGGCCAAACAAAAAAACTCTCCATTTCAAATCAAAGTTTATTTGTCACCTGCGCAGAATACAACAGGTGTAGACCTTACCGTGAAATGCTTACTTACAGGCTCTAACCAATAGTTCAAAAAAGGTATTAGGTGAAAAATAGGTAAAGAAATAAAACAGTAAAAAGACAGGCTATATACAGTAGCGAGGCTATAAAAGTAACGAGGCTACATACAGACACCGGTTAGTCAGGCTGATTGAGGTAGTATGTACATGTAGATATGGTTAAAGTGACTATGCATATCTGATGAACAGAGTAGCAGTAGCGTAAAAGAGGGGTTGGCGGGTGGTGGGTGGGACACAACGCAGATAGCCCGGTTAGCCAATGTGCGGGAGCACTGGTTGGTCGGCCCAATTGAGGTAGTATGTACATGAATGTATAGTTAAAGTGACTATGCATATATGATAAACAGAGAGTAGCAGCAGCGTAAAAAGAGAGGTTGGGGGGGGCACACAATGCAAATAGTCCAGGTAGCCATTTGATTCGTACAAATCCAAATACCTTCACAGATCGTCATTGTAAAGGGTTTAAACATCGTTAAGACACTAAAAGCTTACAGACGGTAGGCAATTAAGGTCACAGTTATGAAAACTTAGGACATTAGAGGCCTTTCTACAGACTCTGAAAAACACCAAAAGAAAGATGCCCAGGGTCCCAGCTCATCTGCGTGAACATGCCTTAGGCATGCTGCAAGGAGGCATGAGGACTGCAATGTGGACAGGGCAAAAAATTGCAATGTCCGTAATGTGAGACGCCTAAGACAGTACTACATGGAGACAGGACGGATAGCTGATCGTCCTCGTAGTGGCAGACCACGTGTAACAACACCTGCACAGGATCGGTACATCCGAACATCACACCTGCGGGACAGGTACATGATGGCAACAACAACTGCCCGAGTTACACAAGGAACGCACAATCCCTCCATCAGTGCTCAGACTGTCCGCAATAGGCTGAGAGAGGCTGGACTGAGGGCTTGTAGGCCTGTTTTAAGGCAGGGCCTCACCAGACATCACCAGCAACAACGTCGCCTTTGGGCACAAACCCACAATCGCTGGACCAGACAGGACTGGCAAAAAGTGCTCTTCACTGACGAGTCGCGGTTTTGTCTCACCAGGGGTGATGGTCGGATTCGTGTTTATCGTCGAAGGAATGAGCATTACACCGAGGCCTGTACTCTGGAGCGGGATCGATTTGGAGGTGGAGGTTCCGTCATGGTCTGGGGCAGTGTGTCACAGCATCATCGGACTGAGCTTGTTGTCATTGCAGGCAATCTCAATGCTGTGCGTTACAGGGAAGACATCCTCCTCCCTCATTTGGTACCCTTCCTGCAGGCTCATCCTGACATGACCCTCCAGCATGACAATGCCACCAGCCATACTGCTCGTTCTGTGCGTGATTTCCTGCAAGGCAGGAATGTCAGTGTTCTGCCATGGCCATCGAAGAGCCCAGATCTCAATCCCGCAGCCTGGGACCTGTTGGATCGGAGGGTGAAGGCTAGGGCCATTCCCCCCAGAAATGTCCGGGAACAGGTGCCTTGGTGGAAGAGTGGGGTAACATCTCACAGCAAGAACTAGCAAATCTGGTGCAGTCCATGAGGAGGAGATGCACTGCAGTACTTCATTCAGCTGGTGGCCACACCAGATACTGACTGTTACTTCTGATTTTGACCCCCCCTTTGTTCAGGGACACATTATTCCATTTCTGTTAGTCACATGTCTGTGGAACTTGTTCAGTTTATGTCTCAGTTGAATCTTGTTATGTTCATACAAATATTTACACTTGTTAAGTTTGCTGAAAATAAACGCAGTTGACATTTCTTTTTTTGCTGAGTTTATATTCAGTGATCACCAGTACAGATTACTCCCGTGATGTCGGAGATTTTAGATAAACTGAAAGCTAACTTTGCAACGACATTTGATGAGGTGAAGCCCCACAGAGGTGGTACAGTTTGTTATAGGGACATATTCTCTATTGATGCAGGGGAGAGAGACTTCTCCACAAAAGCTAGTCAACTGATATATGCCATGTATAAAATGTGTGTATTTTGTTTTATTTTTACACATAGGAAACCTTATATGCATATCTGTAACCAGCATCACATTCTGTTCTATTTTCTATTTCTTTATTATTTCCTGTCTTGTTTTATTTTTACACATAGGAAACAGAGAGAATAATGAAATAGAAAATAGAACAGAATGTGATGCTGGTTAACTGAGATGTGCTATGCATAAAAGGTTTCCTATGTGTAACTAAAAACAAAAGATGTATGTAAAAAACTGACAGAAAATGTGATATTAATTTATGTGATGCAGGTCAACTGTGTGTTATAAGTACAAATGTGTTCTATTATTTGAACAATTAGATGCATTGAATTAAGCTGATCTTAAATGAACTTTTTGCAACATTTAATTTTAATAAATGTGCTTTGTAAAGTTGTTTGTGCAGTTTAATTTAAAAAAAATTAAATACTGGTTTTAGGAAGAGTAATCCCATTTAGAATATGTCTGGCCCCCCAGTAAATAACCTCTCTCAAATCTGGCCCCGTAAGAATATAGTTGAATAGCCTTGCTCTAGAGCAGAGTTTCCCAAACGCACATTTCAGAGTGTTATTTCGACCACAGCATGGAAATATCAATAATAATAAAAATAGGAAAATTACATCTGAATGCACTGCCCCTTTAAAACGTGAGACAAAGTGCATATTAATTTTCACATGGTGGAAAGGGAAAAACATTTGTATATTATTCCTGAGTGGTTTGTTTTAGTCAAGGTCATAAAGATACAATTTAATTATATTTTACATGCTTACAGTGTTAGTTTCATCAGCTGTTGTACAATATGTTATAAAACAGAGGAAAAAATACATTTTCACTGCCATGGGCCTTTAACAACAGAGCTTGGTTCACCAAGAGTCCGATGTCCAAAACTGTCACTTCAACTAAACTACTGTGAAGCTTTGCATCCTATTGGTCACATGTTCTAGACTCTTTGTATAGTACACTATCTGCACAGTATCATTGTAGTGCCTTCTTCCAGTCATCCTTGGCCCAGTCAGGTAGGCGAGTTGAATATTCAAAGTCTGGTCCTGTATAGCGCAATGCATGGAGGTACATGATGAGCTCCTTCTCAGTGGGGTCTGGACGTACAATCACTGCATAGAGGGTACCTCGTGTTTGTAGAAGCTGAGTGATGAGATTCTGTGGACTTTGTTTGATCCCCATTTTCTTCAGATGGTCTGGGTAACGCAACAGGTGTGGCTGGACTGCTGTGGAACTGATTTGCACTCTGTTTAGTCACTTAAAACAGAATTGCAAACCTGTGGCAACAGCTCTGGCTGAGGTGTCTGAGCATCTTTGCCATAGACGTCAGACTGCGCATTGCTCACCTGTCCGATTCGGTCATCTGGGATGTCTAGGAGATGAAGACTCGTCTTCAAGCGATGTTCTTTCAGAATCGCTTTGAGAAGGTCGTCGTCGGTCATGCCCACCATTCGCCCTGTCGGGACCCCAAGCAGAAGAGCCGTAGATGGGGTCGTTGAGGATGGGGTAGCCCAGGAACTGGAGACTGCGTCCAGTGAGAGTGTGGCAGCGCACTACACTGGAGTGGCCGTTCCAGCTGAGTCTTTGGACGACTGTGCGGCATTCCTTGCCTTTAGGATGCACCCTGTACAGTTCCACCTTGAAGGAAACCACCAGGACAGGCTCCTCACAGATGATCTCGCCCTCTGGGAACTCCCCCTCCACTCGACAGACGTACTCCTCCAGATGTAGAAGATTACATACAGTATCAGTGACTAATATCAAACTTTGACAAAGTGTATTTTATGTTCAGTCAGAGAGAGATTATACTTGAGGGCCCATTCAATCCACACTGGTAACCAGATTTTCAGGATAAGTGAGAAAAAAAAAATGTCTTAGCAGTTTATACGACTCCGAATGTCCCTTTTCGATTGAAATGTTCAAACTGCACTCACATAAGGTAGACTGAGGATGTCCGACCTGTCTTTCACGCACCAACACGTCCAGTTTTTGGGACACTTCCAAAGTGCGGGCGAAGAGCAGCACACCAGACGTGAGGCGATCCAGCCGGTGCACAGTATGAAGTCCACATATGCCCCGTTCCTTTTCCAGGATGAAGATGACCGTGTTGTGACGGAAGCGCCCGCAAGGATGGACTGGCATCGAGGCTGGCTTGTCAACTACCAACACCTCCCCATTATCTTCCAAAATCTCCAGGGGCCATCCGACGACAGGTGATTCATGGCAATGCACTGTCTTCCTTAGGAAGTCATTGTCTGAGGGGAAAAAGACAACAGTCCGAGACAATATTTTTTCTGCAGACTCAAAAAACATAGGATCAAAGGTTTGGCTGCTGTATCTGATTCAAGCCAACATATTCATTGACAGGGAGGAGACAGATTAATCATACTTGGTAAATTCAATCAGGCTGTAATATACAACTAATGGGTATATACAGCATGAAACTAACGCCTGCAAAATTCGACAATCGACACATTTTCAATAAAAAAAAGAAGATACATCTACACTAAAAAGTGTTGATTGTTCTCCATCCTCCCGATTCAGAATATACCATTTTCATTGTCATGGCAACTAACTTTACCTTGGTGCCGAACTGAACCATTGCTACTTTAAAAAGTCGGGTAAACAATAGTTTCCTGTGGATATTGTCTAAAATATCTAGCAGCTAAATGACAAACTGGTACAGTAAGTTTAAATGTTATTTTTTTCAACATTCTGGCTTGTTAGGAACATTTACATGATTTTGCAGGCATTAGTTTCAGGCTGTATATACCACATTTTATATTACCGCATGATTCATCTGACTATAACTTACCCTGAGTGTTATGGAGAGGTCATCCACTGGTGTCTCGTTGAGTCGGATGCCCTAATGTAGTACTCCAAAGGCCCCGCTTGGAAATTCACTGCTGAAAATCTCAAGACTTTTCCCAATCCAGCGTCCCTTGCAATACGTTTTGAAGTCGAAGTAGTGAGTGCACTTTGCGTAGACCTCCTTCAAAATAGTAAACTAGACACTCTAATGTACTTGTCCTCTTGCTCAGTTGTGCACCGGGGCCTCCACGCCTCTTTCTATTCTGGGTAGCCAATTTGCGCTGTTCTGTGAAGGGAGTAGTACACAGCGTTGTACGAGGTCTTCAGTTTCTGGGTAATTTCTCACATGGAATAACCATTTCTCAGAACAAGAATAGACTGACGAGTTTCAGAAGAAAGGTCTTTGCTTCTGGACATTTTGAGCCTGTAATCGAACCCACAAATGCTGATGCTCCAGATACTCAACTAGTCTAAAGAAGGCCAGTTTTATTGCTTCTTTAATTAGCACAACAGTTTTCAGCTGTGCTAACATAATTGCAAAAGGGTTTTCTAATGATCCATTACCCTTTTAAAATGATAAAATTGGATTAGCTAACACAACGTGCCATTGAAACACAGGAGTGATGGTTGCTGATAATGGGCCTCTGTACGCCTATGTAGATTTTCCATTATAAAAAATATCTGCCGTTTCCAGCTACAATAGTCATTTACAACATTAACAATGTCTACACTGTATTTCTGATCAATTTGATGTTATTTTAATGGACATTTTTTTTTGCTTTGCTTCAAAACAAGGAGCTTCCCCGAGCTGACAAGGTAAAAATCTGTCGTTCTGCCCCTGAACAAAGCAGTTAGCCTACCAGGGAACAGTGGGTTATCATTGTAAATAAGAATTTGTTCTTAACTGACTTGCCTAGTTAAATAAAAGGTTCAAATAAATATATATTATATAAAAAATTATCCACTTTAAATTCTGTCTGCAACACAACAAAATGTGGAAAAAGTCAAGGGTGTGAATACTGTAGATCAGGGTGTCAAAGTCAAATGGACGGAGGGCCAAATAAAAAATTTAGCTACAAGCGAGGGCCGGACTGTTCGAATGTTCATTGAAAAATTTTTAAATGACGCATATAGTCTAGTGAACCTAATTGAACCTACTGAAAACCTAACAAATTTATTCCAATATGATCAGATAAATAAAGCAATATTTTCTTATGGCTCTGTCAGTAATCTTTAATTTTCAACAGACACAAAAGACAAATTTCCTTTATATAAAAATCCCCATAACATGAACATTAAATGAAAGAAACCGGTATTCAAGGCACCATCAGTAGCCTATATTTTCTATTTTAGCAAAAGTGGGCTAAATTTACTTCAAGAAAAAAACAATAATAGCAATTTTCTATCATCCACTCAACTGAAATATTTTTAAAATATAATTGGATTGAAATACAATAAAATAAAGTGCAAAAATCTATTAATCAAAAACAACACTTTGTTTAAGGAGAAGTAACATGCAGTGAAAACAAATATTAAACTTGAACTTTTAAACTTGAACTGAGTAAAAACTCTAAAATATGTGATTGCACAGTAATGTTCACTTGTTTGAGGTTGAGGGTGATACTTGGTGGTGTCCCATCTTTTCCACAAGTTCATCAATGTTCGGGGTAAGGCTCTGAGCTGAGGAAATCCTCAGAATTGAGTGGAGGTGTTCAGCAGTAAGTCGACTTCTGTGTGATGTTTTGTTCAGGTTCATCAAAGAAAACAGTTGTTCACACAGGTATGTGCTGCCAAACATAGACAACGTTTGAGCAGCCTGGATGCGCAGCTGGGGCATTGTGTCGGGGAGAAACGGGCGAACTCCGCAGCACCCACTGCCGCATATTTTGCCCTCAGTGCATCATTGCATTGGAGGTCAATCAACTCCATTTGGAGGTTTGGTGGTGAGCTTTCCACGTCAACAGCAAATGGGTTACCGAGCAGTTCCAACCTGCTTTTTTGTGCTTCAAAGTCAGCAAATCGGCGTCGAAAGTCAGCGGCAAGCATACCTATTTTATCAGCCAACTGTGCGCTCGCGGAACGCACTGGTAGAGAGCTTCTCTTTCATGGTCTGGCAGCTGGGAAAGTGGCTCAAATTTTCTTTCCGCATCTGCGTCTCCCACAGAGTCAGTTTGGTTTTAAATGCCTTCACTGTACTGTACATATCAGAGATGACATGATCCCGACCCTGCAGCTGCAAGTTCATTGCATTCAGATGACTCGTAATGTCACACAGAAAAAGCCATTTCACACAAAACATTTCGTCTCGGAGTTGGTTTTGTGTCTTTCCCTTTGCTGTCCAAGAACAGACAAATCTCCTCACGAAGCTCGAAACATCTTTGAAGCACCTTTCCCTGGCTTAGCCATCGCACCTCTGTGTGATAAGGCAAATCACCATGCTCCGTTTCTAACTCCGTCAGAAATGCCTTGAACTGGCGGTGATTCAAACCTTTGGCTCTGATAAAGTTAACTGTGCGCGTGATGATGCTCATTACATGCTCCATTTTCAAGGCTTTACCGCACAACGCTTCCTGGTGTATGATACAATGATAAGCTGTCAGCTCACCTGTCGCGTTTCCTCTTGCATCTTTTCCCGTATCTTCGCCACCAGTCCGCTCCTGTGTACACACATCGCAGGTGCTCCGTCGGTTGTCAACCCACGAGTTTTTCCCAAGGCAGCTCCATCTCATTTACACATCTTGACACCTCTTCATACAAATCATGCCCCGTAGTTGTGCCATGCATAGGACGTAAAGCCAAAAACTCCTCTGTCACGCTTAGGCTGGAGTCCACTCCGCGATAAATTGACAACTGGGCAATGTCAGAAATGTCGGTGCTCTCATCCACAGCCAAGGAATATGCAATGAAATCTTTTCCTTTTTCACAAGCTGCTCTTTTAGATTGATGGACAACTGGTCTACTCTCTCGGCAATGGTGTTTCTGCTCAGACTCACATTTAAAAAGAGTTGCCTTTTTTCTGGGCAACTTCGTCACAAACTTTAATCATGCAGTTTTTTGATGAAATCCCCCTCGTAAATGGCCGGGCTGATTTAGCGATCTCTTCTGCCAAAATAAAACTGGCCTTGACAGCAGCCTGGCCTTGTGATTTGGCTTTTTTGAACAGAGCCTGTCGAGATTGAGGCCTCGTTTTAATTCCTCTGCCTTGTAGCCTTGTTCCATGTCCATATTCTTGTTTTGTCCGCGTGTTTCGTTCATAATGTCGTCTCAGATTATACTCTTTCAGTACCGCCACACTTTCTCCACACAGAAGACACACAGGTTTTCCAGCTACCTCCGTGAACATATACTCCGACTCCCACCTTGTTTGAAACCCCCGGTTCTCAGTGTCCACCTTCCGTTTTGCCATTTTTGATGGGTATCTGAAAGTTAATTTTACTGTGATGCTGACGACTGCTGTGCCAATAAATATTGAAATGAAGCAGCCTACTGCTCGGTGCGTCACCGTTGCATTGTGGGAAATGTAGTATTGGTGCGTGTAAAAGATCTGCGGGCTGCCGGCTTGCTGCGGTCTGCGGGCCGGTTCTAATAATAAATCAAGATCATCCCAGGGGCCGTAAAAAACCTTCTCGCGGGCCGGATGTGGCCCGCGGGCCTTGACTCTGACATATGTGCTGTAGATGGTTAAACAAAATCAAAAACCAAACAATCCACAATGTCTTAAAAAAAAGCAACATTATTTCCCATACATTTACAAACAAGCAAGCATTTTCATTACAATGTTTTTATTGACAGCTTATGGCATTTGCGTATAATCATTTCAATAATTTTTTCTAAGTAAAGTGCATGTATTCCCATCGCTATGTAAAAAGGGTTGTTTTTCTGTTACTAAGACAGAGTAATTGTGTTCATTTAGGTCACTATGTTTACTTGGATTCACGTCAGACATTAGAATTTTTTTAAATGAATTTGTTCCGTTTATCAAGACATGTAATCTTCATGTTGGTTGGTGAAGCCCAATCACTTAATTTGTATGAGTGTTGCATCTTCGTAAAATTACATCATACGTATATTTGATGTAACCTTATAATAAATAAGTTAACCTTTCAGCCAGACATCTGTGAGGAACATAAACATTGTGTTTTGATGTTCTGAATGCAACTCCAATTGCAACCATTAATCCAACAGCCCTTGGCAACCCTCTGGGACAACGGTCATCTGCAACCCAGTTTTAGTCAATAAGCACATAGGACGTGTTGCTAGGCTGCAGACAGATGGCGATCTAGGGAACACAAGAGCTGCAGCACCAGCGCCACCTCCTGCAGGGGCAGCCACACGACACGGCAGTCAGAGCTCACCTCTGGAAAGACAAACACAGAACAACATCTCTCAGGAGAAATAATTCTAGATGTGAGATGATGAACTAAGGTAAGGTCCTGATGGCTGGTGATGGTGACAAACTGACTTCAACAAGTTGGCTGGACGTCCTTTGGGTGGTGGACCATTCTTGATAGACATGGGAAACTGTTGAGCGTGAAAAACCCAGCACCGTTGCTGTTCTTGACACAAACCGGTATGTCTGGCACCTACTACCATACCCGTTCACAGGCACTTAAATATGTTGTCTTGTCCGTTCACCCTCTGAATGGCACACACACACAATCCATGTCTCAAAGGCCTTAAAAAACCTTTAAAACAGTCTCCTCCCCTTCATCACTGATTGTAGTGGATTTAACAAGTGACATCAATAAGGGATCATAGCTTTCYCCTGGTCTGTCTGTATACGTACCCAGGCCATTGGCGTCGCTTGTCAGTCAAAGGAACATAGATCACCCCCATAAGGGCTTTCCTGATGAAGGTGCCATCACTCTGGCGATCGTACTGTTCTAGAACCTGGCTTCCCCCATCAGGACCAACAGGCAAAACCAGCCTTCCACCAGGCTTCAACTGATCCAATAGCTGTGTAATGAAGGCATAAATGATGAGAAAAATGCACACATTTACTTTCCCTCCCTTGTGAAAAGACAATGTTGTAAAATTTGTGTTAATGACATTATAATGCTCTGATATAATTCCCATAATGATTTAAAATGCTCTGAAATACTAATGCCATTTATATAGTAATGCTTTGACATCATAATGCCTATAATGTTGTAATAATGCTCTGACATAATGGCCGTCACGATGTAGTGATGCTCCGATATACAGTACCAGTCAAAAGTTTGGACACAGCGACTCATTCAAGGGTTTTTCTTAATTTTTTTACCATTTTCTACATTGTAGAATAATAGTGAAGACATCAAAACTATGAAATTACATATGGAATCGTGTAGTAACCAAAAAAGTGTTAAACAAATCAAAACATATTTTATATTTGAGATTCTTCAAAGTAGTCACCCTTTGCCTTTGACAGCTTTGCACACTCTTGAGAATGCCAAACTTTGACTGGTACTGTAGATGCGGTAAAGGAGTCAATGGAACACAGACGTCCCACTGACCAGATTGGCGCATATTCAACAAATCTGACCTACAAAGTGGATATTCGTCAAATCTGTCATGATATATGTATTGTAAAGTATTCACAACCCTTGACTTTTTCCACATTTTGTGGTGTCACAGCTGGCATTTAAAATGTATTACATTTAGATTTTTTCATCTTTGGCTTACACACAATACCCCACAATACCCTTACACACCATGTCAAAGTGGAATGTTTTTTTTGTTAAATTTTTCACTAATTAATTGTCTTGAGTCAATAAGTATTCAACCTCTTTGTTATGGCAAGCCTACATAAGTTCATGGGCTTACTCTGCGTGCAACAATAGTGTTTAACATGAGCAGGGAATTTCAAACACAGATTCAACCACAAAGACCAGGGATGTTTTCCAATGCCTCGAAAAGAAGGGCACCTATTGGTAGATACATTTTTTTTTTTAAAGCAGACACTGAATATCCCTTTGAGCATGGTGAAATTATTAATTAGGCTTTGGATGGTGTATCAATACACCCAGCCCCTACAAAGATACAGGCGTCCTTCCAAACTCAGTTGCCGGAGAGGAAGGAAACCGCTCTGTGATTTCACCATGATGCCAATGGTGACTTTAAAACAGTTACAGAGTTTAATGGCTGTGATAGGAGAAAACTGAGGATGGATGAACAACATTGTAGTTACTCCACAATACTAACCAAATGGACAGAGTGAAAAGAAGGAAGCCTGTACAGAATAAAAAATATTCCAAAACATGCATCCTGTTTGCAACAAGGCACTAAAATAATACTGCAAAAAATGTGGCAAAGCAATTAACTTTTTGTCCTGAACACAAAGTGTTATGTTTGAGGCAAATCCAATACAACATTACTGAGTACCTCTCCATAATTTCAAGCATAGTGGTGGCTGCATCATGTTATGGGTATGCGTGTAATCATTAAGGACTGGGGAGTATTTCAGGATAAAAAGAAACGGAATGGAGCTAAGCAGAGGAAAACATGGTTCAGTCTGCTTTTCACCAGACACTGGGAGATTAATTCACCTTTCAGCAGGACAATAACCTAAAACACAAGGCCAAATCTACACTTGCTTACCAAGAAGACAGTGAATGTTCCTGAGTTTTGACTTAAATCTGCTTTAAAATCTATGGCAAGACCTGAAAATGGTTGTTTAGCAATGATCAACAACCAATTTGACAGAGCTTGAAGAATTTAAAAAAAATATTATTTTTTTTAAATCAGCAAATGTTGCACAATCCAGGTGTGGAAAGCTCTTAGAGACATATCCAGAACGACTCACAGCTGTAATCACTGCCAAAGGTGCTTCTACAAAGTATTGACTCAGGGGTGTGAATACTTATGTAAATTTGATATTTCTGTATTTCATTTTCAATAAATCTGCAAAAATTTCATATATATTTTTTTCACTTCATCATTATAGGGTATTGTGTGTAGATGGGTGACAAAAAATGACCATTAAATCCATTTTGATCCCACTTTGTGACACAACAAAATGTGGAAAAAGTCAAGGCATGTGAATACTTTCTGAAGGCAATGTAAGTCCGATTTGTATATATTTGGCTGTTTTCTCTGCATACAATGGCTAAATGCTAACTCCTGTTCGTATAAGCTGGTTAGTATAGCTAGCATACAGAAATCGGTGGTGGTAGACAAAGTCTTTTTAACCCCTTTTTCTCCCCAATTTCGTGATTACGATCTTGTCTCATCTCTGTAACTACCCAACGGGCTCTGGAGAAGCGAAGATCGAGTCATGTGCTCTCCGAAACATGACCTGCCAAACCGCGCTTCTTAACACCCGCCCGCTTAACCCGGAAGACAGCTGCACCAATGTGTCGGAGGAAACACCGTTGAACTGACGACCAAGTCAGCCTGCAGGCGCCCGGCCCGCCACAAGAACGCGATGAGCCAAGTAAAGCCCCCCGGCTAAACCCTCCCCTAACCCGGATGACGCTGGGCCAATTGTGCGCTGCCCTATAGGAATTCCGGTCATGGCAGGTAATGACACAGCCTGGGATCGAACCCCAGGCTGTAGTGCCGTCGCAACACTGCGATGCAGCGCCTTAGACCGCTGCACCACTCGGGAGGCCCTACATACTGAGATTTTTACCTCAACATAGTGTGAAATACACATAAACAATAGCCTAAATGTAACCTAATTTTACTCAGGGGCAATGAAGAGACCCCACACATTTCCATGGCAATTCCATTGTTTCGCTCATGTTCACTTCACCTCATCTATTACTGATGATAAATTCAAGTCGTCAGTAAAATAAAAACACTGGCTTGAAAGTTATTGATCGGCCAAGTACTTACAGCTTTAGGGAGCGTAGGCGCGGCTGCCCCTACGTGAATGGCATCATATGGGGCTCCATCAGGGTAGCCTAACCGTCCATCTCCGACTGAGAAAAACATAAATATTATGAAACATTGTTATGGTGTGTGGAGAGAAAGAGAGAATTTATTTGACAATTTAAAACAATACAATCACACGTGGATCATGCATTTACAATCATCAATGATAACACAAGAAAGTATTTTCATTGTGGTCCTCTTACTAGGCATACATTGGTTACACATAAAACAAAAAGACAGGACGACATTGTCATAGCCTGGGGCATTACATACAGATGTTTATTTTTAATTGCTCGATCATTAGTCAGCTTTTGACATTCTTCTTAAATGAAGTTATGGTCGGTTTGGCTTTGAGTTGCTGTGGTAGGTAGGTTGATGTTTTGTTAAAACCTTCAGGGGCATAGTCTCTCACCAGTCAGGTACCTATCCAATTCACACCCAAAGTAGCTGACTGAGGTTTTCGGTGTAACCACTGAGTTGCCCACTTGCAAGCTTTACTCTGGAACCAAATAATGTTTTTCCAAGATGCAGAGAAAGTTTGTTATCTGAAAGCCATTTAGTGATATTGGATAACTCTGCACTAAGGTTCTCTTCTACTGAGGCTTTGTCCTTATGGGACGCCAGTAGAGCATAGTCATCCGCATACAACTAATTACAAGAGCAGGCTGATTTCATATCGTTAATGTACAGTAGGAAGAGAAATGTGCCAAGGTCCTCCCCTGCGGCACCCCACAGCTAATCCCCTTTGCAATAGAATGTTTTCCATTAACATCCATCATTTGGTCTTTACCCGTTAAATAGGATTCAACCCAGTCAATGGCCATTCTCTTAAAACCAAGGGCTTTTAACTTATAGAGCATGATACTATGGTCAAACATGTTAAACGCCTTCTGCAGATCCAGCATTACCATTCCACAGAAATTTCCCTGCTCAACTTCTTTCCTGATAAAGTCAGTTAAAAACAATAGACGTGTCAGTGGAGAGGGACTTTTTAAAACCAGACTGTAGTTCGTATTACATTTTATTCTTACTAGTATTTTCCTCTATCTTTAGACACCACACTCAAAATAGATACAGGTTGCCCTTGTCTGTTTTGCTGCCCTTTTTGTGGATAGGGATCACTCTAGCAAGTGTCATATTCGTGGGAACGCTGTATCACCACTTCCTTCCTTGGTGACACAGGGGGCAATAAGTTCAGCAACATCTCTTAAAAAACTGATAGGGATATTGTTGAGGCCTGTAGCTTTAGAGCAGTTTAATTCAGACACTCTTAACAACTTCAACCTGAGACACTGCTATAAAGGAAAAGGCATCAGCTTGTACATCCATCTTGGAGTAATAGCCTAGGACCTGACCCTAGCATACACTCCAGTACAACCAGGTAGCTTCTCAACCAAATTTGAGGAAACTGTTGTGAAAAAGGTATTGCGATTGTCAGCTGCCACTTCCTTGGCAAACGTGACTTCTCCATTGACCTCAATACCCAAGCTTTTGCAATTCGTTTTCTGTTATCTATATCCCAACTGTTTTAAGGACTGCCACAACATCCTAGGATTATGCCTATTCTCACAAATTCTGTTTTAAAATATGCTTTTTTTGGCATCTTCAATCATCTGACTAGCTTTGTTCCTTAGGGTTCTGTGTCTAGTGAAAACATCTTCCTCTTTGGTTCTGTTATATTCTAGAAATGCAGTATTCCTTGATTTAATGGCCTCAAGGATTTCCTGATTCATCCAAGGTTCAGTTCTTTGTTTAATTCTTATGGCTTTCCATGGAGCCACTATAAACAGTCCCATGCTTTATCCATATCTAGACATTTAAGTACCGGGTCCCAATGAACTTTATTCAAGTGATCAATAAATGCATCTTTGCTATAATGTTTCAGACACCTAACAGTTATTGTGTTGTGACAGTTTCTGAGCCTTTTTTTGTGCAATAAATCATTGAAAGGTCACTAATCCCATAGGGAATGACACCACTTTAAGAAATCTTAGATTTATCAGACACCAATACAAACGTATAGTGTATCATGACTAGATACAGTTTGCCAACTCAACATTTCCATCTTTCATTATTTTTTTCACAAAAAACATGACATATCATTTGCATTGTATGTTGTCTGAACATACAGCTGAATACATAGCCTTTCAGTCACCAGACTTACCGACAAGTCTGATACGCCCTGAAGAGAGCAGCTCGGGGTCGTCAGCCCGGACGTTCCTCACAGAGGTTTGGACCAGCTCATCTATGTGTTCAATCCCTACTACTTTCCCTGAGGGCCCTACCTACAAAGGGAAAGAGAAGCAAATGACTATAAGGAAATATCACACATATGATTATTGTGAAGTACTCATACTGATCGATTCTGGAACTTACCATCCTTGCAAAGCACGCTGTGAGATAGCCACTTCCTGATCCCACATCCAATGCAGATGCCCCGTCCATTAGCTTGTCACTTAGCACCTCCAGGGCATGTGCATGCTGAATAAACACCGGACAGCATCCTGTCATTATCTTTCCTACTTAGAAAACTACAAGTTCTATACTGAGAAACTTACCATGTGTGGAGCACTGATTGTTGCCTTGAATCCTATAAAAACAAAGGAGATCATTATGTACTGTATGTAGTGATAACATCTATTCAACTGTCAATTATGCTGCTTTGTACAGGTTTGTATGCTAATCAGAACTGAAGTAAGTCTACACTGAAGTAAGTCTACACACCCCTTGCACAGTCTTCACATTTTTCTGCCTTAAAATTAAATCTAAAAAGGGAATACATAAAAAATGTTCCTATAGATCTACACAACCTACTTCACATTTTCAAAGTGAAAGAGAAATTATGAAAAATATAATTATACGAAGACGTCTTGATTGTGTACGTCTTCACACCACAGAGTTAATACTTGGTGGAAGCACCTTTGGCATCCATTACAGCTGTAAATCATTTTGAATAAGATTCTACCAACTTTGCAGAACACTTAGGGTAACATAAACTGAGTGTACAAAACATTAAGAACACCTGCTCTGTACATGACAGACTGACCAGGTGAAAGATAGGATCCCTTATTGATGTCACTTGTTAAATCCACTTCAATCAGTGTAGATGAAAGGGAGTTGACAGGTTAAAGAAGGATTTTTAAGCCTTGAGACAATTATTTTGTATGTGTGCCATTCAGAGGGTGAATGGGCAAGACAAAAGATTGAAGTGTCTTTGAACAGGGTATGATAGTAGGTGCCTGGCGCACCGGTTTGTGTCAATAACTGCAATGCTGCTGGATTCTTCACGCTCAACTGTTTCCCATGTGTATCAAGAATGATCCACCACCCAAAGGATATCCAGCCAACTAGACACAACTGTGGGAAGCAACATAGGCCAGCATCTCTGTAGAATACTTTCTACACCTTGTAGAGGTGATACCCCAATGAATTGATGCTGTTCTGAGAGCAAAAGAGGGAGGGGGGGGGCAACTAAAATGAGCAAAAGGGGGGGGGGTGCAACTCAATATTAGGAAAGTGTTCCTAAGGTTTGGTGTACTCAGTGTATATAATGCAGATCAATGAGCAGAAATACAACAAAAATATTTTTGAAGTCCTAAAACCTATACTTTGTATGTAAATTACACTGAAGTAATTCCTAATGTTGAAGCAACTCAATATAAGGAAGGTGATCTTAATGTTTTGTACACTCAGTGTATATACACTGCTCAAAAAAATAAAGGGAACACTTAAACAACACAATGTAACTCCAAGTCAATCACACTTCTGTGAAATCAAACTGTCCACTTAGGAAGCAACACTGATTGACAATAAATTTCACATGCTGTTGTGCAAATGGCAATTAGGCAATTAGCAAGACACCCCAAATAAAGGAGTGGTTCTGCAGGTGGTGACCACAGACCACTTCTCAGTTCCTATGCTTCCTGGCTGATGTTTTGGTCACTTTTGAATGCTGGCGGTGCTCTCACTCTAGTGGTAGCACGAGACGGAGTCTACATCCCAGACAAGTGGCTCAGGTAGTGCAGCTCATCCAGGATGGCACATCAATGCGAGCTGTGGCAAGAAGGTTTGCTGTGTCTGTCAGCGTAGTGTCAAATCAAATCAAGTTTATTTTATATAGCCCTTCGTACATCAGCTAATATCTCGAAGTGCTGTACAGAAACCCAGCCTAAAACCCCAAACAGCAAGCAATGCAGGTGTAGAAGCACGGTGGCTAGGAAAAACTCCCTAGAAAGGCCAAAARCTAGGAAGAAACCTAGAGAGGAACCAGGCTATGAGGGGTGGCCAGTCCTCTTCTGGCTGTGCCGGGTGGAGATTATAAGAGAACATGGCCAAGATGTTCAAAATGTTCATAAATGACAAGCATGGTCAAATAATAAATCAGGAATAAATGTCAGTTGGCTTTTCATAGCCGATCATTAAGAGTTGAAAACAGCAGGTCTGGGACAGGTAGGGGTTCCATAACCGCAGGCAGAACAGTTGAAACTGGAACAGCAGCAAGGCCAGGTGGACTGGGGACAGCAAGGAGTCATCATGCCCGGTAGTCCTGACGTATGGTCCTAGGGCTCAGGTCCTCCGAGAGAGAGAAAGAAAGAGAGAAGYAGAGAATTAGAGAGAGCATACTTAAATTCACACAGGACACTGGATAAGACAGGAGAAGTACTCCAGATATAACCAACTGACCCTAGCCCCCGACACAAACTACTGCAGCATAAATACTGGAGGCTGAGACAGGAGGGGTCAGGAGACACTGTGGCCCCATCCGATGATACCCGGACAGGGCCAAACAGGAAGGATAACCCCACCACTTTGCCAAAGCACAGCCCCCGCACCACTAGAGAGATATCTTCAACCACCAACTTACAATCCTGAGACAAGGCCGAGTATAGCCCACAAAGATCTCCACCACAGCACAAACCAAGGGGGGC
The DNA here is from genome assembly GCF_002910315.2 of Salvelinus sp. IW2-2015. Lineage (NCBI taxonomy): Eukaryota > Metazoa > Chordata > Actinopteri > Salmoniformes > Salmonidae > Salvelinus > Salvelinus sp. IW2-2015. The sequence goes on along the minus strand of NW_019942528.1, from coordinate 1,419,725 downwards.
GCCAACCCAGACAGGAAGATCACGTCAGTAACTCAACCCACTCAAGTGACGCACCCCTCTAGGGACGGCATGAAAGAGACCAGTAAGCCAGTGATCAGCCCTGTAATAGGGTTAGAGGCAGAGAATCCCAGTGGAGAGAGGGGAACCGGCCAGGCAGAGACAGCAAGGGCGGTTCGTTGCTCCAGAGCCTTTCCGTTCACCTTCACACTCCTGGGCCAGACTACACTCAATCATATGACCTACTGAAGAGATAAGTCTTCAGTAAAGACTTAAAGGTTGAGACCGAGTCTGCGTCTCTCACATGGGTAGGCAGACCAGAGCATGGAGGCGCTACCAGGAGACAGGCCAGTACATCAGGAGACGTGGAGGAGGCCGTAGGAGGGCAACAACCAGCAGCAGGACCGTACCTCCGCCTTTGTGCAAGGAGGAGCACTGCCAGAGCCCTGCAAAATGACCTCCAGCAGGCCACAAATGTGCATGTGTCTGCTCAAAACGGTCAGAAACAGACTCCATGAGGGGGTATGAGGGCCCGACGTCCACAGGTGGGGGTTGTGCTTACAGCCCAACACCGTGCAGGACGTTTGGCATTTGCCAGAGACACCAAGATTGGCAAATTCGCCACTGGCGCCTGTGCTCACAGATGAAAGCAGGTTCACACATGAGCACATGAGCACATGGTGACAGACGTGACAGAGTCTGGAGACGCCGTGGAGAACCGTTCTGCTGCCTGCAACATCCTCCAGCATGACCGGTTTGGCGGTGGGTCAGTCATGGTGTGGGGTGGCATTTCTTTGTGGGATCGCACAGCCCTCCATGTGCTCGCCAGAGGTAGCCTGACTGCCATTAGGTACCGAGATGAGATCATCACACCCCTTGTGAGACCATATGCTGACACATGCACATTTGTGGCCTGCTGGAGGTCATTTTGCAGGGCTCTGGCAGTGCTCCTCCTTGCACAAAGACGGAGGTAGCGGTCCTGCTGCTGGGTTGTTGCCCTCCTACGGCCTCCTCCACGTCTCCTGATGTACTGGCCTGTCTCCTGGTAGCGCCTCCATGCTCTGGACACTACGCTGACAGACACAGCAAACCTTCTTGCCACAGCTCGCATTGATGTGCCATCCTGGATGAGCTGCACTACCTGAGCCAGTTGTGTGGGTTGTAGACTCCGTCTCATGCTACCACTAGAGTGAAAGCACCACCAGCATTCAAAAGTGACCAAAACATCAGCCAGGAAGCATAGGAACTGAGAAGTGGTCTGTGGTCACCACCTGCAGAACCACTCCTTTATTGGGGGTGTCTTGCTAATTGCCTATAATTTCCACCTTTTGTTTATTCCATTTGCACAACAGCATGTGAAATTTATTGTCAATCAGTGTTGCTTCCTAAGTGGACAGTTTGATTTCACAGAAGTGTGATTGACTTGGAGTTACATTGTGTTGTTTAAGTGTTCCCTTTATTTTTTTGAGCAGTGTACATTGTTTTTATAAAAATTGTTCAAGCTCCGTAAATTTGGTTAGGAATCATTGATCGACAGCAATATTAGAAACCTCGTCTCTGATTTTCAAGCTAAATTAAGTCAAGACTGAGACTGGACCACTCAGGAACACTCAACACCACTTGGAAAGCCATTCGGGTGTGTCTTTGGCATTACATCTTTTGTATTTGTCCCGCTAAAAAATAAAACTACCCCAGGGTTAGGTTTTCAGAAGACTGAGGCGGGTTTTCCTCGTACTTTTCACTTGATTTGCTCCTTTCATATTTATCTTGAACATGACAAACCTTCCAGCATAGCCATAACATGATGCTAACGCCACAATACTTCAAATTAGGCCAAACATAATAATAATTGCAGTGTTGTGTCTTTTTTTTGTTTTATTAACAAAGGCTTCCGTCTTTTTACTTTGTCATACAGGCCAGTAATGTGGAGTGAACACAATGTTGTTGATCCTCTGTATTTTCAAGGTTTGTGGTGGCAGCATCATGTTATTGGTAGGGTTGAAATATGAATGGATCAAAGCCCAGATAAAAAAAAAGGTAGAGGAAACCCTGCCTCAGTCCTCTTAATACCTAACCCTGGAATAGCATTTGCATTTTGTGTTCCTGAATAGTCCAGTCTCAGTCCTGATTTAAATATGCTTGAAAATCAGAGACAATGTTTAAAAATACTGCTTCCCATCAATGACTCTCATCCAAATTTACTGAGCTTGAGCAATTTTTACAAAAACAATGGACATAGAGTATCTTGCCCTAAGATGGTAGAATCTTATTCAAAATGATTCACAGCTGTAATGGCTGTCAGAGGTGCTTTCACCAAGTACTGTATTAACTCTTGGGTGCAAAGACAAACCCAATCAAGACACCATTTTTTATTAATTTGGAAAACAAATTAGATGTGTAGAATTTCACTAGGCACTGTACCTATGGACTGAGGGGAGTCAGCATAGGGGTAGTCTCTGGAGTAGATCCCTCGGTCGGTGGCAAGCATGGCGTCAAACACCCGATCACTGCGGATAACCCCATGTTCTTTGGAGTAAAGGAGGACATTTTCAAAGACAATTATTGAACACAGTGGCTTTTTAGCAGGATATGGGCATCAATAATCAACAGCAAAAAATAAAACTGTTTGCACCTTGCAATAGTATGTTTCCTACTCTACATGCCAAAGAGGCATGTTTGGTCTACATCAGTGGTTCTCAACCAGGGGTAGTACACATGTGGGTGCTTGGCCTATCCCCATTGAGTACTTGAGAAGACTCTTGAGACCATAGGCTACTGGTGAAATGCATAAGGGGGTACTTGGTGGTACAGTAACCAAAAAAGGTTGCGAACCACAGGTCAACGTAACATGTTTCCATCTGAACATTCCACAACGTCGTGTCCTGCTGAACGCAGCCCAGGACTGACATCAGTCTCTCATACCTCTCAGGCGGTCGATAAGTTCTGAGTGTGTCTTTCCAGTGGACATCCATGCCATGGTTCTTGACAGCAGCACACCCATAGGGACTGCCACTACAGCCAGTCTGAACACTGCTTGCATCTCCTACACTGGTGGAGCTCCCTGACAATGTCAATAAAAACACACAATGTCACACAAAGACCCCATTGCAAGGTATGCTTAGACCGACCGACACACCAACCCACACACACACACATGTTTATAAAAACAATCGACAATATCAAGTTTGTTAGCTTGCCATCGAACTCAGCAAAAACGGATGGTTTATTGTTTGCATAACTCATAAAATACTACATGTAACACTAACGTGAGTAGCAAAGCTTTTCCAAATTATGAAAACGTACCTTGATAGTAGCTACTACCACCATCGATCTTCAACATTTGGACTGTTGTAGGACACTTCCTGGTCCCCACACATGACTACCATAGCTGACCAATAACTTTGGGTTTACTTACCTGAAAGCCAATGAGCACCAATAGAACCTATGAATGACTTGACAGGCAGTGACCTCATCTAATCAGATCACTTAAAACACGCCAAAGGAGGAGTGTTTGTATTTTGTTTAGGATTCCTGCTACACTAGTAGGCTAGCTAGCTAACGTTATCAAGTTTATGTCCTACTGCCTGGAAAATACGGTTTAGTTGCTTTACATTTTATTCACAGGTAAGACACCAAGATAACATGTTTAGCAGAGTGAACGTTTAGCTACCATTTAGCTATACCTTTGAAATTCCAATGACAATGTGATTAATTTATCGCTAACGCGCCAACTTGGTAGCTAAGGTTAGCAAGCTAACAAATAACGTCGAAACACTCATTCAATGCTGTAAACAGCAGCTCATTTCTAATTTGTTGAAAAGTTTACCAAGACCTTGCAGTTGGTATACAGTTGAACTTAATTGCATTGCTCAAGCTAGCTATCACTGGATTGATTTTGGCGCTAGCTTTACGTTCATAGAGTTGTTGACATGTTTTTCTCAACAGACCACAGACAGACTGCATCTGCATGAAGATGATTGAAGATTTCGAGAGTCACGAGACTCGGTCCAGCGGGGAGCTGTGGTCAGAGATCTGCTCGAGCCTGCCTGACGTACAGGAGGAAGCTCAAGGCCAAGAGGGGGATAATGCCACACTGTTCACAGATTCATTCCAACCCTCACATGTTGGCAATGGCCTGCAATCTCATGGCATGTCTACGAGTGCATCCTCTCACAGCGTCTGGGAACCTATGGAAGACTCCGATGTCTATATTGCTAGTTTAGGTAAAGTCAATCTAATATCAAACTTCTGTCATGTGTGGCCCTCCACCCTTATCTATGGCCCTTTTGATGGCATCAACCCTGGTCCTTGACTTTAACTCCAACACCTGTGTAAGTGCTAGGCTGGAACAAAAGCCTACACACCCAACAGCTGTCTGCTTTACTGTAGTTTTAGAGGCTCAGCCTTCTTTCCAGTTTCGATGTTGGGTACATGTAAACAGTAGTGTAAAACTCTCATGCATCAATGTTATGTCCAGAAATAGAGCTAGAATGAATTTGAAAGTATCCAAATGCATATCCCACTGGGCACACACACTGGTTGAATCAATGTTGTTTTCATGGCATTTCAATGAAATTACGTTGAACCAACGTGGAATAGACGTTGAATTGACATCTGTGCCCAGTGGGATTTTACGGTTGATCCTATTCTCCCCTTGCAACACACTTCTGTCTCATTTTCACACGGCTATTTGGAATGATTGTGAGAGAGCTGTAAATCAAGTTTCTATTAATCCTAATCCCATAGTTCTTAGCATTAATATTGAAGTTCATTATGAATCCTGTCTTTCAGAGAACCGTCTGAAGAGAATAAAGGGCCAGTGCACTGAGGTGACTTCCAGGGAGATGCTGCGCTCCCTATCTCAGGCCAAACAAGAATGCTGGGATAGATTCTTGCATGACGCTCAGAGCTCAGAACTCTTTCAGGAGGGTGAACTAGATCAGAGGTGAGCTGAAGAGCATCATTTGTTGTTCTGTTTGAAGTAGGCCTATTAACTTTCTCCACTATCTCTGGACAGCTTTGGAGGCTGAGCTTGTAAAGAGTCTTACAGGCCCATGGATTGTTCTGTTATAAACATTTTACATTTTTTTACWTTGAAGTAATTTAGCAGACGCTCTTACCCAAGTGCATTCATCTTAAGATGGCTAGGTGAGACAACCACATTTCACAGTCATACTAAGTATATTTTTCCTCAGAAGTTATCAGCGAAGTCACCGCTAGTAGGACTGAGGGGGGATAGTAAGACTGATGAGACCAGAGGTGTCGGAACGGAGTGCTCGGATTGGGATGTAGGGTTTGAGCATAGCCTGAAGGTAGGGAGGTGCAGTTCCCCTTGCTGCTCCGTGGGCAAGCACCATGATCTTGTAGTGGATCCAAGCTTTGACTGGGAGCCAGTGGAGTGTACAGAGGAGAAAGGTGACATGGGAGAACTTGCAAAGGTTGAACACCAGATGGGCTGCAACATTCTGGATAAGTTGCAGGTGTTTGATGGCACAAGTGAGGAGGCCCAGCACCGCTTCCTGTGTGAGGAAAGGTTGTACTTTACGGATGTTGTAGACCATGAACCTGCAGGAGCGAGTCACTGCTTTGATGTTTGCAGAGAACGACAGGATGTTGTCCAGGGTCACGCCAAGGTTATTTGCTCTCTGCGAGGGGAACACCGTGGAGTTGTCGACCATGATGGTGAGGTCTTGGAGCCGCTCCTTCTTGTCAAGGTTGAGCTTGAGGTGGTGGGCTGACATCCAAGCTGAGATATCTGCAGGGTATGCAGAGATGTGTGTTGCTACATGGGTATCAGAGGGGGGAATGAGAAAAGTAGTTGAGTGTTAAATCAAATTTTATTTGTCACATACACATGGTTAGCAGATGTTAATGCGAGCGTAGTGAAATGCTTGTGCTTCTAGTTCCGACCATGCAGTAATATCTAACAAGTAATCTAACCTAACAATTTCACAACTACCTTATACACACAAGCGTAAAGGAATGAATATGTATATAAAAATACATGAATGAGCGATGGCCGAACGGCATAGGCAAGATACAGGAGATGGTATAGAGTACAGTATATACATATGAGATGCGTAATGTAAGGTATGTAAACAGTATATAAAGTGGCATTGTTTAAAGTGGCTAGTGATAAATTTATTACATCAATTCTTCATTATAAAAGTGGCTAGAGTGTCATCCACATAGCAGTGATAGTAGAGACCATGAGAGGATATGACGAAGCTGAGTGACATGGTGTATAGAGAAAAGAGGAGAGGGCCTAGAACCAAGCCCTAAGGGACACCAGCAGTGAGAACACGTGGTGCAGATACAGATCCTCTCCACACCACTTGGTAGGCGCGACCTGCCAGGTAGGATGCAATCCAGGAGTTGCAGAGCCTGAGAGGAGGATCTGATGGTTCCGTGTCTAAGGTAACGGATAGATATAGGAGGATAACGAGAGGAGAGAGTCAGCTTTGGCAGAGCGGAGAGCCTCCGTGACACAGAGAGCAGTGACAGAGGGGTTGAGTGTTGGTTTCTTGAAGAGGGGAGCAACTCTGGCCATCTTCAAGTCAGAGGAGACACAGCCAGTGGTCAGGTATGAGATGATGAGGGAATGGGAGAAGGTCTTTGGAGAGGGGATGGAGTGGGTAGTTTGTCGGGCGACGACATCACTACTCGCAGGATTTCATCTGGAGAGAGAGGGGAGAAAGAGGTCAAGGCGTAGGGTAGTTATGTGTGAGTGGGATCAGGGGACTCAGTAGGCTGAGTGTATGATGAGTGGATGTCCTCAAACTTTTTTTCAAGGTGGTTGACAATCTCGTCCGCAGGGAGGGGGAGTAAGTGTAGGATTAAGAGGTGGGAAAATTGTTTCCCGGGGTTGGAGGCAGAGGCTTGGAATATAATGATAGAAAGTGGCTTTAGCAGCAGAGACAGAAGAGAAGGTAGAGGAAGGATGATAGGTCCTTCAGAAGTTTATTTTTCCTCCATTGTCACTCAGCTGCCCGCAGCCCTGTTCTTAGAGCACACAGTCACTCAGGTAATGCCCTGTTCTGTGATCACGCAGTCACTCCGACACGGAGCAGGAGGGGAGGCGACAGTTTGAGTCAAATGAGGCGGTAAGGGAGGAGAGTAGGTTCGAAGCGGCAGAGTCAGGAGACAGGCAGGAGAAGGATTTAGCAGAAGGGAGAGATGAGAGTGAAGATTGCGAAAGTCCATGGTCATCTGGGTAGGGGTTGAGTGGGTAGGATTGCAGGAGAGAGTGAGATAACTACTTTGTTTATTTTTATCTGAGACCTGGAGGGGGGTTGCAGTGAGATTGGTAGGCGAACAGCCTCTAGTATAGTAGAGGTCAAGCGTATTACCTGATTTGTGAGAGGGAGCTGACTGGGTGAGGTCAAGAGGCAAGGAGGGGAAAGAAGAGGTGGAAAGAAATTAGTCGAAGTCAGGCATTGGGAGGTTGAAGTCACCCAGTACTTTGCCTCTTTTTGTAATGAAAGGATGTGTGATAACTTCTATCTGTTCTTCACAGTGCCCTGGAGCATCTAAAGCGTTGGCTGGTACCTGAGAAGGTGGCCATCAGTGCTGAGGAGCTGGAATATCTCCTCCTGCCGTCACTGAGCCGAGAGCATATCTCCACGGACCAATCACAGATTGGACCAGAGGCAGCCACTCAGAACCCTGAAGAGGACGAGAGTCACACACCGGAGAAATAACTACCTGTTCACTTCAGACATTTTACCAACGACCCTTATATGTTATGTGTTATTACTGGACAGGAACATGATGTGATTTCTTATACTGTTATTAGATCACGTGTGTTTGGCTGTTTATTAATGTCTTGTCAAAACGGGAAAGAATTCAATGACATATCATTGGAAAAACTGCAACGGTCCATTGTTGGTTATGTTACTTTTTTTTAAATATTGTCATGTTGATTTTATGATATGGTTCAATAACAAAATGCAGTTCATTGTTAGGGAATATCCCGAAACCACACTAGTTGCATTTTGTTAGGCTACTACACTATGTTGCACCAGAGATGATCTCTAATGTTGTAATGAGCTATGAGTCCTATCCAGAGTATTAATAGTTAAGATGAAATCATTATAAATGTAGCTACTATATGTCCATTTCCATATGTATGATAAATGTACTAGGTTCATTACCATGTGTATGATGTACTGCATATTTGAGATTCTGTAAGTATGATGAGAGATTAATTTGTATGAAGGAATCTTTTGAAACAAAGCTAATAAACTTGAAAAAAAGTATTTCTCTAACCCTGTATTATTCTTTCACGTTCAGAAAATATCACAAATAATTGGACATGTATACGCTGTACTGTATAGCTACCCCTAGATGGCAGCACTGTAATCAACAAAATAATTTGTCTGGTAAATAAATCAGCACGGCCAAATATGGTGACTGAGAACTAGTAACGTGAGCAACATTCAATCCATTTCCTACTGTGTACTTCAGTTAATAGTCAGCAGTGGAACTGTCCATGCCATGGAACTGGACCTCAGTGGTAGAGGAGCCAGATTGCTCCTGATTTGAATACAGCAGTGAAAAGGTGGACTACTTGAGAGGGGACTGATGACAACACTGGGCAGATAGCCTTCTCACAAGACTTGCTTTGAAGAGTCTCTCTTGGATCGCGGTTAAAGTTGTTCAAATACAGGCCTCCTGAGTGGCACAAGGCAGTGCTAGCTGTGCCACTAGAGATTCTGGGTTTGAGTCCTGGCTCTGTTGCGACCGGCGTCGTTAATTGGCCCAGCGTCGTTAAGGGAGGGTTTGGCCGGCAGGGATGTCCTTGTCCCATCGCGCACAAGTGACTCCTGTGGCGTGCCGGGCGCAGTGCATGCTGACACAGTCGCAAGGTGCACAGTGTTTCCTCTGACACATTGGTGTGGCTGGCTTCCGGGTTAAGTGGGCATTGTGTCAAGAAGCAGTGGTTGGGTTGTGTTTCGGCGGATGCACGGCTCTCGACCTTTGCCTGTCCTGAGTTCGTCGGGGAGTTGCAGACAAGACTGTAACTACCAATTAGATACCATGAAAACAGGGTAAAAAAATTATAAATAAACATAAAAAAAGTTGTTCAAATACAAAAAAGGTACATGTTCAATGTATTTTTGTAACAAATGTGTATAAATGTTGCTTGTGTATTTCCAAAGGGAAATTAGAGAATATAGGCTGTCTAAAACATGTGGATTGCAAAGTAAGTTCAATTATTATTTGTCTTTGGTGTTAAGTGTGCATGCTGTGCATAATAGAATGATGACATTTTATACTAGATGATCAACATGCTGGAATACAGTTATTTCAAGCTAAAACTACAGACTGTGTAGTTGATTTAATACAAGATCACTATACAGTATGATACTGAAAACATCTAATTTGCATTTAATCTGATTAAAATGTGTGACATTTAAGCCAATTTATTAGTCAGGTGAATGGGCACTAAAGTTTATCCACAATGGAACAGTTGCCAAAGGCATTGACTTTATGATTTATACAGTCTTCCTAGAAGTGGCTATGTTAGCAGACAAGTATGCATGCACAGTAACTCTGGTGGTGAAAGAGCTACTGGTGTAAAACTTTTCATTCACTTACATAAAATCATTTGATGGGGCCAATTATTTTTTATGATTACGTCATTGGCAAAGCGGGCAAACTTAGGCAGGAAATGCCAACAAATAACAGTTAGCCATCGTACTCATGCATAAAAAACTGATAATGAAAGAAAAGTTTGCAAGTTTGAATTTTGTAAAGTTAGTGTGGGTGAGGTGGAAAATTATTGCTATCGATCAATAATGACAAACCTCCTGGCATTGACAACTTGGATGGAAAGCTGAGGATGGTAGCTGACTCTATAGCCACTCCTATCTGTCATATACTGTATATAATCTGAGCCTAGAGGAAAGTCTTTGTCCTCAGGCTTGGAGGGAAGCCAAAGTCATTCCTCTATCCAAGAGTGGTAAAGCAGTCTTTACTGGTTCTAACAGCAGACCTTTCAGCTTGCTGCCAGCTCTTAGCAAACTGTTGGAAAAAATGTTGTTTGACCAAATACAATGCTATTTCTCTGTAAACAAATTAACAACATACTTTCAGCATGCTTATAGAGAAGGGCATTCAACATATACTGCACTGACACAAATGACTGATGATTGGTTGAAAAAAAATTATAATAAGAAGATTGTGGGAGCTGTACTGTTAGATTTCAGTGCAGCCTGACATTATTGACCATAACCTGTTGTTGAGAAAACATATGTGTTTTGGCTTTTCAACCTCTGCCATATAGTGGATTCAGAGCTATCTATCTAATAGAACTCCGAGGGCTTTCTTTAATGGGAGCTTCTCTAATGTCAAACATGTAAAGTGTGGTATACCACAGGGCAGCTCTCTAGGCCCTCTACTCTTTTCTATTTTTTACCAATGACCTGCCACTGGCATTAAATAAAGCATGTGTGTCCACGTATGCTGATGATTCAACCATATACGCATCAGCAACCACAGCTAATGAAGTCACTGAAACCCTTAACCTGTTATGGCTGCAAGGGAAATTATTGAGTAGCCAGAAAAAAGGTGCCCATTTCAAACGGCCTCGTACTCAATTCTTGCTCGTACAATATGCATATTATTTATTACCTTTGATATTAAAACACCTTCTAGTTTCTAAAACAGGTTTAATTATTTCTCTAAGTGAAACATAACTCTTTTTACAGCCCATTTTCTGGAAAAAGAGAAATTTCCAAGAAGCTATGTCTCTCTTCAAGATACTCTCTATAAAAGGCCTTGGCACTTAGGACTGTACAAACACGTCACACATCTTCCCCTGGTTGTCATGCGGAAGTAGAGAAGAAATGACTTGATTATCTCTGTCAGGGACTGAACATAACCTCTTTGAGTGATAAGTGCGCACTATATATTTTTCTGGGCGCGAAGTAGGAACAGGACTCCGCTCCTGGAAAACACTCGTTATAGGTGAATATGACCTCCAGCTTCGATTTTCTTTGATACATGTCACAATCTCATCCTAAAGTATGTTTTTTGAATACACTTAATTATATTATTGAAATTTATTCTGGACTTTAGACGTGATGCGACGCAAGAATTTTGTCAAGACGGAGAGGTTAGCATGGCATGCCAGTGTGTCATGCTAATTCAACAGGGACATCGTTCGTTCTAGGTCCAAATGAACACGGTTCTGAACAAAGGACCCTTTGGAGAACATTCTGATGGAAAATCAACAAAGATAAGACCCAATTTGGGATGCTTTTTCATATATCTGTCGAACTGTGCTATCGCTAGCGTTTGACTAGAATCAATGCTGCTGTGTGTTAGCTATTGTAGTAAGCTAATATAACGATATATTGTGTTTCGCTGTAAAACACTTCAGAAATCGGAAATATTGTCTGTATTCACAAGATCTTTCTCTTTCATTAGCTATCCACCATATATTTTTCTGAAATCTTTTCTGATGTGAAATTAGTAGTTGACGTTGTGTCTGTTTTCTCTGGCTACTGCCGTGCGATTTCTGACTGGAGCTATGATGGTGGCTAAGATGGTAGCAGTAATGTAAAACTGATTTATAGCTAAAATATTCAACTTTTTCGAACAAAACATAGATTTATTGTGTAACATGTATAGGACTGTCATCTGAGGGAGTTTTTTCTAGGTTAATTAGGTTAGTTCTAGGTTAGTTAGGTTGGCTTTGCATGCTAGCTGCATGCTAGCTGCATGCTACCGGTGCTGTGAAAAATATCTGTCTCTCTTTTGTATTTGTGGTGAGCTAACATGAATATATGTGGTGTTCGCTGTAAAACATTTAAAGAATCTGAAATATTGTCTGTATTCACAAGATCTTCTCTTTCATTAGCTATCCACCATATATTTCTCTAAATCTTTCTGATGTGAAATTAGTAGTTGACGTTGGTGTCTGTTTTCTCTGGCACTGCCGTGCGATTTCTGACTGGAGCTATGATGGTGGCTAGATGGTAGCAGTAATGTAAAACTGATTTATAGCTAAAATATGCATTTTTTTGAACAAAACATAGATTTATTGTGTAACATGTTATAGGACTGTCATCTGAGGTAGTTTTTTCTGGGTTATTTAGGTTGGTTTTAGGTTAGTTAGGTTGGCTTGTGCATGCTACTTCATCCTACTTGTGCTGTGAAAAATGTCTGTCCTCTTTTTTATTTGGTGGTGAGCTAACATAAATATATGTGGTGTTTTCTCTGTAAAACATTTAAAAAAACGGACATGTTGGCTGGATTGACAAGATGTTTATCTTTCAAATGCTGTATTGGACTTGTTAATGTGTGAAAGTTAAATATTTTACAAAAATAGATTTTGAATTTCGCGCCCTGCACTTGCAGTGGCTGTTGTCATATTGATCCCGACGTCGGATTGCAGCCTGAAGAAGTTTTAACAAAGAGTTGAAGTCTTTTTCGAATGGGTGGCCAGTAATAAACTGGTTATGAACATCCCTAAAACTAAGAGCATTGTATTTGATACAAATCATTCCCTAAGTTCTAGACCTCAGCTGAATCTGGTAATGAATGTTTTGGCTGTTGAACAAGTTGAGGAGACTAAATTACTTGGTGTTACCATCCTTCGAATCCAAGATGGCTAGCAGTCAGATGTCCTTTGTCCTCGTCCTGTCCGTGTATATATTTTTATATATTTTTCTTCGCATTTCTTTTTATATATATTTTTTTCTTCTTAAAAACTCAACTTCAAAACACTCTCCTGCAACCTACCTCACCAAATGTGGTGCGGATGTGTTTTTTTTTCTCCTCAAAGGTATTATTCACCTCGTATCCGAAATCTAACAACAAAATGCTAGCCAGAAGTTAGCCAGCTCACAAGCTAACGTGAGTAGTTCAGCTAACCACAGCTAGCGCTTATCAGCTATCCTTTAGCTCGAAAACTATTGCCAGTTTTGTACAACGCGACTCAGACCAGAGCATACCAGACCTATTTTCTCTCCCATCCCCGGATTTTTACCGCAAGCTCTGGACATTTACACCTGGATCTTGCAGCTAACTAGCTGCTATCCGAGTGACTATTGGCTAACATCAATTCCGGAGCAAACACCAATTATCCCGAGCGTAGCCAGCTGAAGAGTTCCATCAGCCACTCCTGGGCTACACATCACCTATCCGGACCCGTTTTACTGCCGATGCGGAGCCCCACCGGGCCTTCATGACTGGGATACCGACTTATCTGCCCGAGGGAGTTATTCATCTAGCCAGAAGTTAGCCAGCTCACAAGCTAACGTGAGTAGTTCAGCTAACCACAGCTAGCGCTTATCAGCTATCCTTTAGCTCGGAAAACTATTGCCAGTTTTGTACAACGCGACTCAGACCAGAGCATACCAGACCTATTTCTCTCCATATCCCCGGATTTTTACCGCAAGCTCTGGACATTTACACCTGGATCTTGCAGCTAACTAGCTGCTATCCGAGTGACTATTGGCTAACATCAATTCCGGAGCAAACACCAATTATCCCGGAGCTAGCCAGCTGAAGAGTTCCATCAGCCACTCCTGGGCTACAATCACCTATCCGGACCCGTTTTACTCCGATGCGGAGCCCCACCGGGCCTTCACGACTGGGATACCGACGTTATCTGCCCGAGGGAGTTATTCAACTGGCCCCTCCATCGCGACGTAACCTGAACGCCCATATGCTAACTGCGGCCCGCTAATCGTTAGCTGTCTTGAGCATATCGGCTGCTATCTGAACAGGTCTATCGAACAATCTTACGCCGCGGGCTAGCTTAGTGGAGGCCTCACTGCTCCATCTACGGCTGCCCCCTGGACACTATGATCACTTGGCTACATAGCTGATGCTTGCTTGACTGTCCATTAATTCACGGTACTCCATTCCGTTTATTTGTGTTTTTATTCGTCGGCTCTTGCTTTAACTCAGGATCTGGTGTAGTTAATCCGACCCTCTCTGCCTAGCCGTCGCCATTTTACCTGCTGCTGCTGTGTTAACTGACTAGCTGCTGTTATCTCACCTGTTGTTTAGCTAGCTCTCCCAATCAAGACCTGCAATCACTTTATGCCTTATTGTATGTCTCCCTCAAATATCAATATGCCTTGCATACTGTTGTTCAGGCTAGTTATCATTGTTTTGGTTTGCAAATGGACCCGTAGTTCCACTCTCCGTACCTCCGATACCCCCTTTGTCCCACCCCCCACACATGCGGTGACCTCACCCATTGAGACCAGCATGTCCAGAGATACAACCTCTCTTATCATCACCCAGTGCCTGGGCTTGCCTCCGCTGTACCCACGCCCCACCATACCCCTGTCTGCACATTATGCTCAGAATCTATTCTACCACGCCCATAAATCTGCTCCTTTTATTCTTTGTCCCCAACGCTCTAGGCGACCAGTTTTGATAGCCTTTAGCCGCACCCTCATCCTACTACTCCTCTGTTCCTCGGGTGATGTGGAGTAAACCCAGGCCCTGCATGTCCCCAGTCACCCTCATTTGTTGACTCTCTGTGATCGAAAAAGCCTTGGCCTCATGCATGTCAACATCAGAAGCCTCCTCCCTAAGTTTGCCTTACTCACCGCTTTAGCACACTCTGCCAACCCTGATGTCCTTGCCGTGCCGAATCCTGGCTTAGAAGGCCACCAAAAATTCTGAGATTTCCATACCCAACTATAACACTTTCCGTCAAGATAGAACTGCCAAAGGGGGAGGAGTTGCAATCTACTGCAGAGATAGCCTGCAAAGTTCTGTCATACTTTCCAGGTCTATGCCAAACAGTTCGAACAGTTCGAACTTCTAATTTTAAAAATTAATCTCTCCAGAAATAAGTCTCTCACTGTTGCCGCCTGCTACCGACCCCCTCAGCTCCCAGCTGTGCCCTGGACACCATCTGTGAATTGATCGCTCCCCATCTAGCTTCAGAGTTTGTTCTGTTAGGTGACCTAAACTGGGATATGCTTAACACCCCGGCAGTCCTACAATCCAAGCTTGATGCCCTCAATCTCACACAAATCATCAAGGAACCCACCAGGTACAACCCTAAATCCGTAAACATGGGCACCCTAATAGACATTACCTGACCAACCTGCCCTCCAAATACACCTCTGCTGTCTTCAATCAAGATCTCAGTGATCACTGCCTCATTGCCTGTATCCGCCACGGGTCCGCGGTCAAACGACCACCCTCATCACTGTCAAACGCTCCCTAAAACACTTCTGCGAGCAGGCCTTTCTAATCGACCTGGCCCGGGTACCCTGGAAGGATATTGACCTCATCCCGTCAGTTGAGGATGCCTGGTCATTCTTTAAATGTTACTTCCTCACCATATTAGACAAGCATGCTCCCTTCAAAAAATGCAGAACCAAGAACAGATATAGCCCTTGGTTCACTCCAGACCTGACTGCCCTCGACCAGCACAAAAACATCCTGTGGCGAACTGCAATAGCATCGAAGAGCCCCGCGATATGCAACTGTTCAGGAAGTCAGGAACCAATACACGCAGTCAGTCAGGAAAGCAAAGGCCAGCTTTTTCAAGCAGAAATTTGCATCCTGTAGCTCTAACTCAAAAAGTTCTGGGATACTGTAAAGTCCATGGAGAACAAGAGCACCTCCTCCCAGCTGCCCACTGCACTGAGGCTAGGTAACACGGTCACCACCGATTAATCCGTGATAATCGAAGACTTCAACAAGCATTTCTCAATGGCTGGCCATGCCTTCCTCCTGGCGACTCCAACCTTGGCCAACAGCCCCGCCCCCTCCGCTGCTACTCGCCCAAGCCTCCCCAGCTTCTCCTTTACCAAATCCAGATAGCAGATGTTCTGAAAGAGCTGGAAAACCTGGACCCATACAAATCAGCTGGGCTTGACAATCTGGACCCCCTATTTCTGAAACTGTCCGCGCCATTGTCGCACCCCCTATCACCAGCCTGTTCAACCTCTCCTTCGTATCATCTGATGCCCCAAGGATTGGAAAGCTGCCGCGGTCATCCCCTCTTCAAAGGGGGAGACACCCTGGACCCAAACGTTACAGACCTATATCCATCCTGCCCTGCCTATCTAAGGTCTTCGAAAGCCAAGTCAACAAACAGATCACTGACCATCTCGAATCCCACCGTACCTCTCCGCTGTGCAATCCGGTTTCCGAGCCGGTCATGGTGCACCTCAGCCACGCTCAAGGTACTAAACGATATCATAACCGCCATCGAAAAGACATTACTGTGCAGCCGTCTTCATCGACCTGGCCAAGGCTTTCGACTCTGTCAATCACCATATTCTTATCGGCAGACTCAGTAGCCTCGGTTTTTCTAATGACTGCCTTGCCTGGTTCACCAACTACTTTGCAGACAGAGTTCAGTGTGTCAAATCGGAGGGCATGTTGTCCGGTCCTCTGGCAGTCTCTATGGGGGTACCACAGGGTTCAATTCTCGGGCCGACTCTTTTCTCTGTATACATCAATGATGTTGCTCTTGCTGCGGGCGATTCCCTGATCCACCTCTACGCAGACGACACCATTGTATATACTTCCGGCCCTTCCTTGGACACTGTACTATCTAACCTCCAAACGAGCTTCAATGCCATACAACACTCCTTCCGTGGCCTCCAACTGCTCTTAAACGCTAGTAAAACCAAATGCATGCTTTTCAACCGTTCGCTGCCTGCACCCGCACGCCCGACTAGCATCACCACCCTGGACGTTCCGACCTAGAATATGTGGACATCTATAAGTACCTAGGTGTCTGGCTAGACTGCAAACTCTCCTTCCAGACTCATATAAACATCTCCAATCCAAAATCAAAGCAAGAATCGGCTTTCTATCCGCAACAAAGCCTCCTTCACTCACGCCGCCAAACTTACCCTAGTAAAACTGACTATCCTACCGATCCTCGACTTCGGCGATGTCATCTACAAAATAGCTTCCAATACTCTACTCAGCAAACTGGATGCAGTTTATCACAGTGCCATTCGTTTTGTTACTAAAGCACCTTATACGACCCACCACTGCGACCTGTATGCCCTAGTCGGCTGGCCCTCGCTACATGTTCGTCGTCAGACCCACTGGCTCCAGGTCATCTACAAGGCTATGCTAGGTAAAGTGCCGCCTTATCTCAGTTCACTGTCACGATGGCTACACCACCCGCAACACGCGCTCCAGCAGGTGTATCTCACTGATCATCCCTAAAGCCAAAACCTCATTTGGACGCCTTTCCTTCCAGTTCTCTGCTGCCTGCGACTGGAACGAATTGCAAAAATCTCTGAAGTTGGAGACTTTTATCTCCCTCAACAACTTTAAAAATCTGCTATCCGAGCAGCTAACATCGCTGCAGCTGTACATAGTCCATCTGTAAACTACCCACCCAATTTACCTACCTCACCCCCATACTGCTTTTATTTATTTACTTTTCTCTTTTGCACACCATATCTCTTCTTGCACATGATCATCTGATGATTTATCACTCCAGTGTTAATCTGCTAAATTGTAATTATTCGATTTATTGCCTACCTCATGCCTTTTGCACACATTGTATATAATTCTCTTTTTTTTTTTTTTTTCTACCATGTTATTGACTTGTTTATTGTTTACTCCATGTGTAACTCTGTGTTGTCTGTTCACACTGCTATGCTTTATCTTGGCCAGTCGCAGTTGCAAATGAGAACTTGTTCTCAACTAGCCTACCTGTAAATAAAGGTGAAATAAAAAAATAAAATAAAAATTGTAAACTGTCATGGTCAAAACATATAGCTTCAATGGTTGTAAAGATGGGGAGAGGTCTGTCTGTAATTAAAAATATGCTCAGCTTTTTTGACACCACACTCCAAAAAGCAAGTTGTGCAGGCTCTAGTTTTGTCTTGACTTGATTATTGTCCAGTCGTGTGGTCGAGTGCTGCAAGGAAAGACCCAGTTAAGTTGCAGCTGGCCCAGAACAGAGAGGCACAACTTGCTCTTCATTTTAATCAGAGGGCTATACATACTATGCATGCCAGTCTCTCTTGGTTAAGAGTTGAGGAGAGACTAACTGCATCCCTTCTTCTTTTTATAAGAAACATTCATGTGTTGAAAATTCCAAATGTTTTATCATAGTCAACTTACACACAGATCTGACTCACACACACTTACCCCACCAGACATGCCACCAGGGGTCTTTTCACAGTCCCCAAATCCAAAACAAATTCAAGAAAGCGTACAGTGTTATATAGACCTATTATTGCATGGAACTCCCTTCCATCTCATATTGCTCAAATGAACAGCAAACCTGGTAAAAAAAAAACAGAGAAAGCAATACCTTAGGGCACAACACCTCTCCCCTATTTGACCTAGATAGTTTGTGTGTATGTATTGATATGTAGGCTACGTGTGCTTTAAAATGTTTGATTTAGTTGTGTCCATGAGCTGTTCTTGTCTATTAATGTTCTGTCTTTATGTCATGTTTCATGTTTTGTGTGGACCCCTGTAAGAGTAGCTGCTGCTTTAGCAACAGCTAATGGGGAAATACCAAATACCATTCAGTCATCCATCCACCCATCCATCCCTTTATTCCTTCATTCATATATTCATTCATTCTGAGACATCATACTCTGAGTCCTGTACAATCCTGATATTCATGAAATCAGGAATGATTCGGTTCTCCTCACAGTTCCATTCATTATTTATTGGACCTATCTGATGCTGTATATTGCGCTGTCTTTTTGAGAATAGATTAGGCTAACGTGATGAATATCCTGGAAGTTTTGCACACCAAGGTCTACCTGTGGTCCACTTAAGACTCATGTTTATTCAACACCAAGCTCGGGAATACAGTTTAATTGACTCATATCTATGAGCACCGTGAGCTGTCCTACTTGTATTATTGACCCTTATTGTCATTTGGAGAATCTGTTTAACAATGACCTAAATACACGCACATTGTGGGCTATCCGTGTCAAATCTGAACATGATTTAATCGTAATAATTAATAGCCCAGATAAGATTCAGAACACTTGCTTATACCGTTTGTTGTGCTTTCCCCTTAACTCAGAACTTGCCCTCTCTCCATCCCCTCACTTCTTCTTTCAACATGATTGAATGTACCTGTTGAGTTTTGAATGGAACATTTCCATATTTTTTTATGGAAAGCATGTTCTCTCTAACCACGATAGCAAAGGATAGAGGGCGGAATGTATAATTAATGTATCACCACCATTCCACGTGATACATTAGACTGATGTCCAGGACAAAGTGCACTTCATTGTCAGCTCAGGTCAATCCCATCCAAATAGACTTCAGAAAGGTCTTGGAGTAAGATGCAGTCGAAGCCAATCATTCCAACAATAGCCAGATGCATCACTTAGCTTACACATGAGTAGTCGGGCTCAGACCTACAGTAACTGGAAGTCCTTTTGATGTTGTCGGCACGATTTGTCGATAATGAAGGGGATGTGCCCTCAGACTTCAAGACGGCTTCCTACGCCGGTTGGATATTCCTTTTTCTAATTGAACGAATCAGACCCTGAGACTTTTCAAAGTGAAGATGATAATTAGCCTATTTAATATGATTCCAAACCTTTCCACGCTATAGTCTCATCAATGAGAGTCTATAATGAGGTGATGAGATACACAATGAATGAGATATCACAATTACAATATTGTTAATACGCGGTTTGACAGGCAAAGTATCCCTTGACATTAATTAAAGTGTAAAATGCAACATCACCTTTTTGATTCTCATTTTGCTGACCTACATTGCTTTAGTGTAGTCCCATTTAGCTCGTATGTTGTTTTCTCTTATGTATTCCCTGTTATTTTTTGTGTTACAGTAATGATTGACAGGGAGTTTTCTCTGAACTATTCTTGGGTGGAGAACACATCTCTCCTGGCCTACTCCTTGTTCTCTTCCTCCTCCTTCACTGGGCTGGACCTCCTTTTTGACCTGAAGTCCCTATTCATCCTAGCCTTGTACGAACTATCCTGATCTCGCAAGCTTACATTCTGTTTCGCTACACGGAAAGTCTGGCCACATCCAGATTGAAACCGTTTGAGCCCCTCCCTCTCCCTCCACCGTATGGCCGGACCAATCAACATCCTCTGATAATCTGTGGGGTTGATTTAGTTGATGATGACAACGAGAAGCGCCTGTACTAGTCTTGGTTGCTGAGGTGGGGGAATATTATCATAACTCAAGGCGAGACCCAGATGCAGACACAGGAGGCAGATGGTTGGAGTCTTAGATGTTTAATAATCCAAAAAGGAGTAGGCAAGAGAATGGTCGTGGACAGGCTAAAGTTCAAAACCAGATCAGAGTCCAGGAGGTACAGAGTGGCAGGCAGGCTTGAGGTCAAGGCAGGCAGAATGGTCAGGCAGGCAGGTACAGAGTCTAGAAACAGGCAAGGGTCAAAACCGGGAAGACTAGAAAAAGGATAAATAGCAAAAGCAGGAGAATGGGAAAAAATGCTGGTTGACTTGGACATACAAGACAAACTGGCACAGAGACAGGAAACACAGGGATAAATACACTGTGGAAAACAAGCAACACCTGGAGGGGGCGGAGACAATAACAAGGACAGGTGAATCAGATGTGTGACAAATATACTGGTATCAACAGTGTATCAGGAAAACCTCATGGGGATGGTTGTGGATGAGGTTCACATCACATACAAATGGTAAATATAATTTGGAAGAGCTTTCTCTGAAGTCTGGTTCCCCTTTTGCGCCGTCTCCCCAGGTTGAAGAAAATAAGATCCAGCATAAGAGTCTAGATCAGAAAGTATAATAATAACATATGTTGTTATGGACTTGCAAACAGAAGTCATCATATTGTCCATTACTGTAGCGTTGTAATGTTAGGTTAGAGCAAGGCATATAGCTAGCTAGATTATTGTCTTTGAGAAGGTCTGTTACTTATGGACTACTAGCTATCACTTTAGAGAGTTAACTAGCTAGGAGGCCAGTTAATGTTCAACATAGCGCAAACTTGTTTCTATGTAGTTATATTCACCATTTGTATGTGATGTGAACCTCATCCACAACAATTCAGCATCAACATCAACCTCCTCAAGAGCAGCTATTGTTGTCATGATTTTCAACTTCAGCGCCCAGTTGTCGTCATCAACTAATTGTTGCTTCTCGTTGTCGTCATCAACTAATCCACCCAAACAATTTATCAGAGGATGCTGATTTGTCCATCCATATGGTGGAGGGAGAGGGAGGGGCTCAAATGGTTTGAATCTGGTCGTGTAGCGAAACAGAATGTAAGCTCGTGAGATCAGGATGGTTCGTGTGAGGTTACAGTATATTCATCCTTCTCTATTCCATGATGTTCCTGGTCACCTGCTCTGGCAACCTCCTACTGCTTTTCCTCATTGGCCTCAACAAAAAGAGACACAACACCACCAACTTCCTGATCGACAACTTGGCACTGGTCGATTTGGTCATGTGCATCTTCTGCGTGCCCCTGATGGCCTCCTATGCCTACGACAAGCGAGGGTGTGTCTTTGGACGCTTCATGTACCACTTTGTTACCTTAATGCATTCGCGATGAAAAGTCCTGTCCCTCACGGCCATCATGGTGGACCAGTATGTTGTTGTAGCAAATCCCATTTACAGGCGGTTGCCAGTTCTGCAGGGGGTTTGGTGTCATCTGGTTGTGTAGCCTAGCACTCACCACTTCCACGGCACTCCTTACTGGCTAGCATATATTAAATAGTAGAGTAGGCTAATGACTAGCATGTTTGCTAACAAGGAATACATTTAAATGACGGTAAGTTACCATAAACAGAGCTACAAGTAAGGGAGACAGCATACATACATAACATAGTGTGGGGTGCATGGGGAGAGTCTGATTGGCTGAAGCCACGAGCTGGGGGTGATTGATATCTCTCACGTAAGGGGGAGCTAGACAACACGGCGCCAGCCAGATATAAATCAAATCAAATTGTATTTGTCACATTTGCCGAATACAACAGGTACCTTACAGTGAAATGCTTACTTACAAAACCAACAATGCATTTTTAAGAAAATGCCAAAAAAAGTAAGAGATAAAAGTAACAAATAATTAAAGTGCAGCAGTAAAATATCAATAGCGAGGCTACATACCGGGGGTACCGGTACAGAGTCAATTGAGGTAATACAGTGAGGGAAAAAAGTATTTGATCCCCTGCTGATTTTGTACAAAATTTAGCAGGGGATCAAATACTTTTTTCCCTCACTGTATGTACATGTAGGTAGAGTTATTAAAGTGACTATGCATAGATAATAACAGAGAGTAGCAGCAGTGTAGAAAAGGGGGGGAGGGGACAATGCAAATAGTCTGGGTTGCCATTTGATTAGATGTTCAGTAGTCTTCTGGCTTGGGGGTAGAAGCTGTTTAGAAGCCTCTTGGACCTAGACCTGGCGCTCCTGTACAGCTTGCCGTGTGGTAGCAGAGAGAACAGTCTATGACTAGGGTGGCTGGAACTTTGAAAATGTTTAGGGCCTTCCTCTGACACCACCTGGTATAGAGGTCCTGGATGGCAGGAAGCTTGGCCTCCGTGATGTACTGGACTGTACGTACTAACCTCTGTAGTGCCTTGCGGTCGGAGGCCTTAGAGCTACAGTCCTGTAGCTTAGCATCTGAGTCATCTTACCACTTTTTTATAGACCAATCATTGAAATAATTCAACCAGTGTGTGCCCAGTGGGAACATTCCACACAAGTTCCCATGTGGTTCTCTATAAATGGTTTGACTTCAGTGATGTTCTCAGAACGTTCAGAGAATGTATGGTTCTCTGTTCTGTCAGTTCATGGCAATATTTTGGGAAGGTTCAAAAATGTTTTATTGTACACATTAACATGAATTAGCTTAATTCCATTCTCAGGACATGAAGACATCTTCACATAAAAACCACAAGAAAACATTCTTAGAACATTCTCTGAATATTACTAAAGTGATTTTAAAACATATGCATTCCGTTCTCAGCATCAACAAAACTCTCTCTATCCTCTGTCTTGTTAACATGTTCAGGTGTGTTTGCTGCGCCTACTAATTGGCCACACCTGATATTAATGAGTTATTGTCTCTTTTGGAATTAGGTCTGTTTGAATAGACTAAACTGAACAGCTTTGTATGCGTAAAAACATTGTACACTAGCTCCATCCTGGTGGCGCAGTGGACTAATTCCATGGATAGATCATAGGTGCACATTTTTTTCTCTATGTGTCCTATCTGTGCTTGGAGTTCAAAAAAGTTTAACCAAAATAAGCTAGCAGTGTTATTAAAAGTCTTATTGAAACATTCAGTGAGAGTTTTAAGGAAGTTATTCAATAACCTATAAATTCCATTCTCAGAGCCAATTTCAAACCAAAAACATACGTTCCCACAAAAGGAACCAAATGGGCTAGCTGGGATGTTCCCTGGCATGCGAAGGTGATCAAGACCATAATTTCAACAAATTTCACCTGGCAAAACAGCATGGGACTTCAAGCTCATACTTATGTTTTTATGTAAAAAGTCTGATTATAAAAAAGCCACTTTAACTTTCACCCACTCTCAGAAGTTGTTAGTGGGCATACAGTGCATTCAGAAAGTATTTAGACCCATTAACTTTTTCCACATTTTGTTACGTTACAGCCTTATTCTAAAATTGATTAAAGTAATGTTTTTCCTCATCAATCTACACACAATACCCCACAATGGCAAAGTGAAAACAGGTTTTTAGGCATGTTAGCAAATGTATTATTTTCATAAGTATTCAGACCCTTTGAGCTCAGTATCACGTTTCAGGTAAGACCCTGATGCAGACAGTATCGAATGAACAAAAGTTTATTACTAGTACAGGGCAGGCAAAACGACAGGTCAAGAGGAGGCAGAGGTCAGCAATCCAGATAGGGTGCAAAAGATCCAGAACGGCAGGCAGTCTCAGTGTCAGAGCAGGCAGGGGTCTATAATCCAGTGTGGTGTGGCAAGGTACAGAACGGCAGGCAGGGTCAGGGTAGGCAGAATGGTCAAAACCGGGAAAAACTAGAAAACAGGAACTAGAACAAACAGGAGCAAGGGGAAAACCACTGGTAGGTTTCACAAAAAGAACTGGCAACAGACACACAAACAGTAGTATAAATACACTGGGGATAATGTGGAAAATTGTCGACACCTGGAGGGGGGTGGAGACAAGCACAAAGACAGGTGAAACAAATCAGGGTGTGACACTCAGGTGCATCATGTTTCCATTGATCAACCTTGAGATGTTTTTACAACTTGATTGGAGCCCATCTGTGGTAAATTCAATTGTTTGGACAGGATTTGGAGAGGCACACACCTGTCTATATAAGGTCCCACAGCTGACAGTGCATGTCATAGCAAAAATCAGGCCATGAGGTCGAAAGAATTGTCCATAGCGCTCTGTGACAGGATTGTGTCAAGGTACAGATCTGGGGAAGGGTACCAAAACATTTCTTCAGCATTGAAGGTCCCCAAGAACACAGTGACCTCCATAATTCTTAAATGGAAAAAGTTTGGAACCACCAAGACTCTTCCTAGAGCTGGCCGCCTGGCCAAACTGAGCAATCGGAGGAGAAGGGCCTTGGTCAGAGAGGTGACCAAAAACCTGTTGGTCACTTTGACAGAGCTCCAGAGCTCCTCTGTGGAGATGGGAGAAACTTCCAGAAGCACCACCATCTCTGCAGCACTCCACCAATCAGGCTTTTCTGGTAGAATGGCCAGATGGAAGTCACTCCTCAGTAAAAGGCATATGACAGCCCAATTGGAGTTTGCCAAAAGGGACATAAAATACTGTCAGACTAAGAGAAACAATATTCCCTGGTCTGATGAAACCAAGATTGAACTTATGGCCTTAATGCCAAGCGTCACGTCTGGAAGAAACCTGTCACCATCTCTACGGTTAAGCATGGTGGTGGCAGTATCATACTGTGGGGATGATCGAGGGAAAGATGAACAGAGCAAGGTACAGAGAGATCATTGATGAAAACCTGCTCCAGAGCGCTCAGGACCTCAGACTGGGGCAAATGTTCACCTTCCAACAGGACAACAACCCTAAGCACACAGCCAAGACAATGCAGGAGTGGCTTCGGAGCAAGTCTCTGAATGTCCTTGAGTGGCCCAGCCAGAGCCCGGACTTGAACCCGATCGAACATCTCTGGAGAGACCTGAAAATAGCAATCCGCTGCTGAAAGTGACGAATATTCAGATTACCTGTTTTTCCATGTGGAGGCATGTATGGTGTCAAATCCAATCCAAAAGTCGAACGAGCAGTAGATGGCGGGCGCGAGCAAGATTAAACATTATTGCGCTTGCAAATACTGAGTCGAGAGAGAAGAAAATGGTCGAGCTAGCAGAGGACCGGTCCCCCGAATGCACAGGTCAGTCAAGAGCGCAAATTAAACTTTAGATCTTGCAATTGTGACTTTGAGCGAGCAGAAGAACATCGTCACATTCCCCCCAATTTAAAAAAAACCCAGTACATATAGAACTGTAAGCAAAGAAATGTGATTCAAATGTGTAAAAACGCATTCAATTATCTCTCAATTTCTCAAATTGCTCTCTCAAGTCTTGGCACCTTTGGGTTTGGATTTCAGGCTGATGGGAGGGTGGGTTTACAGGCGGGTGCGTGTCTAGAAACCTTAGATTGGTCACTTTCACTGGAGTGATGAACGAACTAACAACATTATGACCCCATCCTCAGTAGCCTATTCCAGCAGGCTATTGGGAAACGCAAGCACTTATTATTGTGAAATCGCCTCGCTATTCATTCATAAATTAGTCTGTTAATTTGAACTAAGCTAGCTACTAAATCGTTCAGTTTAAATATTGTGGAGTAGACTATCTGAAATTAGATTTAGGCCTACCAGGGGCTATAGGCTACCTGCCTAACGGCTGTATCCAGGCACTCCGCTTTGCGTCGTGCTTAAGAACAGCCCTTAGCCGTAGTATATTGGCCATATGTGTCAGGTTTTGGCCAAGACTGTTCGGGTTTTGGTCACTAGATGTCCCCATTGCACCTTTTTTGTACCTTTTGTTTTTTCTTGCTCTAATTATTGTTTGCACCTGTAGGTCATTCCCTTGTTAGTATTTAAACCCTGTGTGTTCCTCAGTTCCTTGCTCAGTGTTTGTAAGTTAGCACCCAGCCCCAGCCCAAGCCTTGTTTTATACAGATATTTCTCTTGTTGGATTTTCCAGAGGTTCTCTGGTTTAGTTCTTGTGTATTATTTGAGTAGTCTTTTGAGGTTTGTTTTTTCCCTGCTGTTTTTTACCACTTTGTGGAGTTTCTTTTGTATTTTGGAGGATTTCCATTTTGTGCCTCTTGGCTTTATTTTTGGACATTGTGGATTTAGTTTCTTTGCCTGAAGATTTTGTTCTTTAATTAAACCACCATCTCTAGTACTGCTTTGTCTGCCTCATCTTCTGGGTTCTGACGATTATTAGTGACTGTTTCTCGCACCGGGTCCTGACAATATGACATACCTCTTGTGCCTTATAGCGTAATAAAGGAATTTGAATGTGGCAAGAGAAAGGATAATTCGCCCCTATTAAACTCGCCAGATCATTTTCCATCAATGGATGTTGATTTAACTTGTTTGATTGCTATGTTTAAGCAATGTCATAGCTTGCGATAATTATTATTTTGAGGAAACCTGAATTTAGCTTCTAACGTCATTACAAGTTACTAAGATATTCCTTCTTAATTGGCTCGATAACGTTTTGGAAGAAGGGTTGATAGAAAGGGCAACTCCTCTCTTGATGTGAAAAAAAATTGGGGTTGGTTTCCAGGCCTTTTGTGTTGGTTTTGAGTGGTCATTGGGCTAGAAATGTTAGCTTCACCTGGCAACCCTGGCTAGCCGGGTTGAGCAGTAAGCGCCAAAAAACTTGGGAAACCCAGCAGATGTATTGGGAAATACATTCCAATAGGTATACTATACCTTGAGTGAAATCTACTTGCTAAACTTAGCTAGCTTATTACTTGTTTGAACAGCAAAACGAATGCAGACAGTCAGCTCAAGCAAACACCATTAAACTAGAGTCCACTAATTGCAGGCAGGAGCCAATATTTAGGGTATTAAGCCAAAGGAAGGACACACACACAGCACAAGGGGATAATCTGTTACCTGCTACTGTTCATCCAGTACATAACCAGTCCCAAATAATAAAATGTAAACTGACAAACCAGCTAAACTCAGGTTAACATGTCAGAATCTGCTTTATTCGCCAAATGCATTTGCATGTACAGGAATTTGAATGTGAAATGGTGCTGCCACAATAAACAGAATATACAGACGATAAACAGAATATGTAGACAAAAAATATATAGATGCAGAATTTCCACAGATCCACAGTACACTATGAAGACTAAGTGACAGGCAGCCTAGTGGTTACGAGCGTTAGGCCAGTAACTGAAAGGTAGCTGGATTGAATCCCGAGCCAACTATGTGAAAAAATGAGGCACTTTTATCTAGTTGTTCTGGATAAGAGAGTGTGCTAAATGACTAAAATGTAAACAAATAAGTGAAATTGTGTATCACAAAGAGCAATGTGCAGTTTAGGGATGAATGTGCAGAGTGGATAGTCTGGATGAATAGTGCAAAGTCCATGGACTAGGTGGATGGTTCAGGTGGCAGGAGGTTCTGGTCGCAATTGACCTGCACCATTTGCCAGAGGGGAATCGTTGGAACTGGGGGTGGAAGGGGTCGGCGATGATCTTTCCTGCACGCTTCCTTGCCCTGGAGTCATGCAGGACCTCGATGGAGGGCAGGTGGCAGCCAACGACGCTATCAGCAGACCGGACAATCCGTTGCAGTGATGGAGGAGGTGAGGATGGACTCGATGATTGTCATTTAGTACTGAATCCGTACACACAGCATTCAAAGGAGGACTGAAGTCAAAACAACACCATGCATTCCATGGGTTTGATGTTGTTGATACCATGTGCCACGTGCATTTACCACGTGCCAGTCCCTCCCAATTAAGGTGGCACCAACCTCCTGTAGTGCAAACAGAATAAATGTATCATTCAACATAAGAGTCCACCTAAAACAATGACATGAGCCCTGTCCCGTTTAATCTCAACTCCTTACTTCCTTGTGCATCCTTCTCAAAACCCATTGGAAGAGGTCTTAGATTAGGAACCTTGGGTCGTCTCCTCCAATGGGGTTTTAGAAGGAGGCGCATTGTTCAGTCCTTGCATCCATAGCTCTTTCTATGAATTTGAGAGTGGTTACATTTCTCCAGCCCCGCCACTCAGCTTTTACGAAACCGGGGCCAGGAGAACGCTTTGTTATTGTTTCAGCTGCTGATTGACGCTTTAAGAACCACATACATGAGTATACATGACTGTTGGGAGTGCCGTGCCATACCATTAGCTCCCAGGTGCAGCAGAGCTGACTCACTAAAGCAGAAGTTGCGGCAGATGTCTTGACCACCCTCTGGTTGTTCTCTAGACAGCGGTAGCGCTGGGAGGTGTCCCAGGCACCGTTTGTGGCCACGTCACCTCCCTCAGAACCAGTAAAGATCTCCAGGTTTTTACTGTCGGGCATCAGCATAATCTATAGAGAGGGCAGAACATTACAGGAGATGGAATTAGATTTAAAATCCTTGTACAATCCATAGACACTGGTAAAGAGGTTGGAGTTGAAATGTTTTAACATCTCAATGTTGCATTCAAGGTAGCAGTCCATTTTAAGATTGCAGCATCAAAAGAGGAAACTGTGGTTAATCATTTAGCCAAATAAGTGATAACAAAATGTGGGCCCGAACTGCAGGGCAATTCCTCGATAACAGAGTGATGCTGACACAGATTTTTTACTTTAAAATGTATGTCAAACAAAAAACAATGATTTCAAAGTGAAACAAACCATACAACTCTATGCACAAGGACTACTTTTAACAATTTGCAATCATTGGTTTGTTTGAGATACATTTCAAAGAGTCTCAGCATCACTTCTACGCCATTTGTCAGTCAGCATGGCTCAGTATTGAACAGCATGCCGTGAGTTCATGCCCAACCCGCCTCGTGGAGAACTCTCCCTCCTATAGGTTCACTTCATTCCCTACCTACACTACTCATATTGTTTAGCAATGACTAGCACATACATTCAGTATAGAACCATCATTCTAACCAATAATATGATTGGTGAAAGGGGGATACCTAGTCAGTTGTACAGTTGAACACATTCAACTGAAATGTGTCTTCTGCATGTAACCCAACGCCTCTGAATCAGAGAGGTGCAAGGGGCTGCCATGATCAACATCCACAGCACCTGAGGAACAGTGGGTTAACTTGGGGGAAGAACAACAGATTTTGACCTTGTCTGCTCGGGATTCGATCCAGCAACCTTTCAGTTTCTGGCTCAACGCTCTAACATGCCGCCCTACTAGTAGTGGTTTCTTTGCAGCAATTTTACCACGAAGGCCTGATTCACTCAGTCTCCTATGACCAGTTGATGTCGAGATGTGTCTGTTACTTGAACTCTGAAGCATTTACTTGGTCTGCAATTTCAAAGATTTTACTGACTTACAGTTCATATGAAGGAAATCAGTCAATTGGAACACATTCATGAGGCCCTAATCTATGGATTTCACATGACTGGAAATACATGTATGCATCTGTTGGTCACAGATACCTTTAAAAAAAGGAAGGGGCGTGGGTCAGAAACAAGTCAGTATCTGGTGTGACCATCATTTGCTTCATGTAGCGCAACACATCTCCTTCACACAGAGTTGATCAAGCTGTTGATTGTGGCCTGTGTAATGTTGTCCCTGTGCAAAGTTGCTGGATATTGGCGGGAACTGGAACATGCTGTCATACATGTCGATCAAGAGGATACCAAACATGCTCAATGGGTGACATGTCTGGTTAGTATGCAGGCCATGGAACCACTGGGACATTTTCAGCTTCCAGGAATTGTGTACAGATCCTTGCGTCATAGGGCTGTGCATTATCATGCTGAAACATGAGGTGATGGCAGCGGATGAATGGCACGACAATGGACCTCAGGATCTCGTCATGGTATCGCTGTGCATTCAAATTGCCATTGATAAAATGCAATTGTGTTCGTTGTCCATAGCTTATGCCTGCCCATACAATAACCCCACTGCCACCATGGAGCTCTCTGTTCACAACATTCACATCAACAAACTGCTTGCCCACAGTCAGCCATCTGCCCGGTGCAGTTGAAACCAGGATTCATCCGTGAAGAGCACACTTCTCCACTGTGCCACTGGCCATCGAAGGTGAGCATTTGCCCAGTGAAGTCGGTTAAGACGCCAAACTTTAATCAGGTCAAGACCCTGCTGCGGAGGACGAGCTCGCACATGAGCTTCCCTGAAACGGTTTCTGAGAGTGTGCAGAAATTCGTCAGTTGTGCAAACCCACAGTTTCATCAGCTGTCCGGGTGGCTGGACTCAGACAATCCCACTGGTGAAGAAGCCGAATGTGGAGGTTCGGGGCTGGCGTGGTCACACGTGGTCTGCGGTTGTGAGGGCGGTTTGACGTACTGCCAAATTCTCTAAAATTACATTGGTTGAGTGCATCATTTTGGTTGAATGCATTCAGTTGTGCAAGTGACTAGGTACCGCCTTTCACTTTCCATATTTCTCAGGGAGATACTGGTGGAGACTGATTTTGAGGAAACCTGAGGCTGTACAAGTTGTCGCTGTGCAAACCCTAACACTGAGAGGTAAGGAATGCTGTATGCATTTTCTGTAATGCTTTGTGATTCAATAATTACTAGTTATCTATGTTTGCCTATTAAGCATATTGCCTGCCTATATATAGCATTGATTCCTGTCACGCCCTGACCTTAGAGAGCCTTTTTATTCTCTATGTTGGTTAGGTCAGAGTGTGACTAGGGTGGGTAGTCTAGTTTTGTCTTTTCTATGTTGGCCTGATATGGTTCCCAATCAGAGGCAGCTGTCTATCGTTGTCTCTGGTTGGGGATCATATTTAGGCAGCCTTTTGCCACCTGTTGTGTGTGGGATCTTGATTTTGTATTGTAGCTTTAGCCCTACAAAGCTGTACGTTTCGTTTGTTACTCTTTCTTGTTTTGTGCTGGTTATCTGGTTATCATATCATCACGCTGCATCTTGGTCCGACCATCGTTCCGACAACGATCGTTACAGAAGATCCCACCACCCACGGACCAAGCAGCGCGCCCAGGAGGAGCAGGGATCCTGGGCCTGGGAGGAAAGCCAGGAGTGGAGGACATCCTGGACGTGGGACGAAATCATGGCAGGAGACAGAATATCCAATATTCCAATATGTCCCATAAACATCACAAATGGTCCTTTTGTTCTATTAATTCCGTCGATATATATCCTAAATGTCCATTTATTTGGTGCGTTTGATCCAGAAAAACACCGGTTCCAACTTGCACAACGTGACTACAAAATATCTCAAAAGTTACCTGTAAGCTTTGTCCAAACATTTCAAACTACTTTTGTAATACAACTTTAGGTAGTTTTTAACGTAAATAATCGATAAAATTGAAGACGGATGATCTGTGTTCAATACCGGAGGAAAACAATGTGTAGCATGCTTTCTGGTCACGCCCCTCTAACAAACAGTACACTTCACTGGAGCCTCATTCTGAACGGCTAATACTTCATTTCTCAAAGGAAAAACCTCAACAAATTTCTAAAGACTGTTGACATCCAGTGGAAGCGATAGGAACTGCAGTAAGGTCCCTTAGAAATCTGGATTACCAATGAAAATCATTGAAAAGAGTGACCTAAAAAAAAAAAAATCTGAATGGCTTGTCCTCGGGGTTTTGCCTGCCAAATAAGTGTTGTTATAGTCACAGACATGATTCAAACAGTTTTAGAAACTTCAGAGTGTTTTCTATCCAATACTAATAATAATATTATGCATATATTAGCATCTGGGACTGAGTAAGAGGCAGTTTACGCTGGGCACGCTTTTCATCCAAACGTGAAAATACTGCCCCCTACCCAAGAGAGGTTAAAAGGGTGTGAACAGTGCTGAATGGGTGTAAACAAAGGAGAGCTCTTTAGTAGGTACCTAAACCTTCTAAGGCCATTTCCTCAACGGTGAGTTTACAAGTTTGTCAACTTTCAAAGCAGAATTACTTTCCCATTGTTCTTCAAATGCAGTGTGTGATATACCATTTTGTAGCTCTGAATCTCTACTTTAATCCAATGTTAAACAATTTCAAATTTTGCTACATAAGACCGATTTGAGCCGGTCAGTCACAAATGTCTTGTATGCTGCTGCATAAATTATGTAATATGCCAGGGAGATATGTATACTGTAGCTATGAAAGTAATAAGTGTATGTTGTGTAGTAAGCTCTTAGTAGTCCATGTGCCTCACCCTAATAATTTGGTCCCTTTCCCCCTCATAACATGTAGCCTGTGGCCTGTTTTAGAGAAATTACATTGAATACTGTGTTTGGTTCTGATTTCTTGACTTATGAAATCATGAAATATACTTATTCCTTTCAACTGAGGGAGAGAGGGTAATTTATAAAATGTACATTATGTCAAAACATGTTATTGTTAGCCATCAGGGATACTATGGGAGGAGAAGAGACACTGTCTGGTACGAGTCAACATGACAGCCATGAGTTGGGGAGGAGTGTGCACTTTGGGGCAGAGGTCAGGTCAGATGAAGTGAGGAAGAACACGGTTCTGTCTAGCAACAGAGATGCATTGGCTGTTCAGATGTGTAGGAGTACACTCAGCATAGGAGAAAGGGTTAAATATCAGTGCTTGTGTGAATGTCTTTTGTGTGAATGTCTCTTGCTGTTCGATCCTTTGGGAAGAATAAACTTTGATAGAAAATCGTGGTGAATCCTGCCGACAATGCCAACTGTTAGGTTCTAATTATCAGAGTAAGAACTCGACGGAAACCATGACAGCTTAAACCAACCAAAGAGGCCAGATCAGTGGAACAGGAGCCGGCACAACAAATAAGGTAGGCACAGTGCCTACACTCATTTTGACATCTTGGGGAGATGAGAATCGTGGGCTGAACAGCCAGGAGGTTATCTTTGTAATAAGCTGCTCTCTAAAGATGAGAAAACCACCTTGAGTCAAGAACTACAGCTTGGGAGTAACTTCAATGTAGCTGAAGATACATTGCTGTGATGCCAGAAAGCAAAACCATTTTTTTATGTTCCCTACTAGGGCATCAAAGTTGTATACACTGATGGCCAAATAGTGTTGCTTGTTTTCATGTACTATACCAAATAAAAACCGAAAGTTCAATGTGTTTCCATCGCATTCTCAACTCTACCTATAGTTTTGTCACAAAAAATGGTTGCATTAAATAGCAAATGTGCCTACTCTGGTCATGGCACATGCACTTCTGTGGTGCTGGAGATAATGAATATGATATTGAAAACTGGCGGAATTGCCCTTTAACATCCACTGAAAAGCGCCGAGCGCATTGCATAAAGTGTCCTTAAAGTGACAGATGCTTTAAAAGCATCACTGAAATTGGGCACCTCCCTGCTTCGGAAAGTAAGGACCTACTAGTTCCACTTTATCAGAGAGCCATTGTTCCTGATGTTTTTTGAGAGGCATGTCAACCTTTTTACTAGCGTATAAAAGCTGTCAACGAAGGGCCAGGTTGCGAGTAAAAAATTGCCATATGAGTTTATGATTTACTGTGCAACTGGATGAGATCTAAAGTGCTCACAGCGGGAAGACTCCCTGTCTCTCTCTCTTTCTCGCTGTCTACTCTCTCTCTCTCACACGCATTGGTTAGTTTTAAACCCCCTCATTTTRTCTCTCTCTCAGCTTTCTCTGTCACTCTCCTTGGCATCTTGCCCTGTATTCCCCTGCTCTTTGAAGATGAGCTGTAGCAGCAGCTAACTACACTTCCTGTGTCATCTCCTCTGATCAGAGGTTGTGAACTGTCATCTACAAAATCTGTGTCCACGAAGGTGTACAAATGAGCATTTCTATACACACGCAATAACATCTGCTATAAATGTGACCAATAACATTTGATTTGATTTGAATTTGAGTGCAAGCATTTGTTGTCTGTTAGGTAAGGCAAGCATCAAACGGTTTGAAGTTTGTGTACTTCAACTGTACATTCAAGCGTTCACCACATGACATGCTCTGTCAATATTAATGTTATAGAACTGTGGATGTAGTAACTACTGTACTTTAGTGACTGATTTTGAAGCTTTTGTAAACTTATTGAATTGTTATCTATATATCCTGTTTGACAGTGATTATGAATGTACTTGTCACTTTGTTTTAGAAGGGATGGTAAATGACCATTTGTTTCTCATGGCACCTGGGTCGGGTTCAATAAGGCCCGTAATGGAAAAGGTTTTTCAATGGAAAACTAAAATGTATGTTTCTTATTGGAAAGATCCAGGTAGTCCCTTGCTGTTTCAGTCCATTTTCTTTTGTTTGGTGCTTAATGAACACACCCTCATGTGTTGGTTTTTGACTAATTTGAAAATGTGAAGGTTGTTTATTTGCTTGTTCATATTCACTCATTCAGAATAGAGGAATTTCTGCATGATTTTGTCTTGTTAAAACTGGAGACGGAATGAATCTCAGCTGCAACTCAAAACCATTGCATGAAGAGATCATTTTCAAGTTGGTTCCAGAAAGTATAAGCTCGGTGTTAAATGACTTCCTAAATGAGGAGCAAGTGCAGCTCGGAATGCAATTTAGGTGCTGATATAGTGTAGGAGGTCATGCTCTCTGCAGTCTGCCTACTTAGCAGCTTCCCACCATTTTCATGCTCCATTAAATCATACATGAGGCCGTTTACAGCAGTTAATTACATACTCCAAAGTTAATATTGATGAGGCCAATGATTTACCCCAATAAGTGGGATTTTGACATGATGCCAACATGATAATAAAATTACAATAAAATTGTCTCTCAGTTAGCCTAATTATTAG
This sequence comes from Salvelinus sp. IW2-2015, assembly GCF_002910315.2. Taxonomy (NCBI): domain Eukaryota; kingdom Metazoa; phylum Chordata; class Actinopteri; order Salmoniformes; family Salmonidae; genus Salvelinus; species Salvelinus sp. IW2-2015. Next base: position 1,384,887 of record NW_019942528.1, on the reverse strand, counting down.
GCCATCGTCAAACCATTTACTTGATTTACATTATATATACAAAAGTATGTGGACAACCCTTGAAATTAGTGGGTTCGTCTATTTCAGCCACACTCGTGAAATCGAGCACACAGCCATGTAATCTCTAGAGACAAACATTGGCAGTAGAATGGCCTTACTGAAGAGCTCAGTGACTTTCACCGTGGCACTGTCATAGGATGCCACCTTTCCAACAAGTCAGTTTGTCAAATTTCTGCCCTGTTATAGGTGCCACAGTCAACTGTAAGTGCTTTTATTGTGAGGTGGAAAAGTCTAGGAGCAACAACGGCTCAGCCGTGAAGTGGTAGGCCACATAAACTCACAGAATGGCACCGCCTTGTGTTCTTTTATTTTTGTTTTTTTATTCTACCTTTATTTAATTAGGCAAGTCAGCTAAGAACAAATTCTTATTTACAATGATGGTCTATCAGAAGGCAAAAGGCCTCCTGCGGGGACGGGGTTGGGATTAAAAATGTAAAATAAAATCTAAACATAGGACAAAGAGAGACACCACAACACGACAAGAGAGACACCACAACACTACACACAGAGAGACCTAAGACAACAACATAGCATGGCAGCAACACATTAAAACACATCATGGTAGTAACACAACATGACAACAACATGGTAGCAACACATGGCAGCAGCACACCATGGTAGAAGCACAAAACATGATGCAAACATTATTGGACACAGACAACAGCACAAAAGGCAGGAAGGTAGAGACAACAATACATCACGCGAAGCAGCCACAACTGTCAGTAAGTGTCCATTGAGTCTTTGAATGAAGAGATGGAGATAAAACTGTCCAGCTTGAGTGTTTTTTGCAGCACGTTCCAGTCGCTAGCTGCAGCGAACTGAAAAGAGGAGCGACCCAGGGATGTGTGTGCTTTGGGGACCTTTACCAGAATGTGACTGGCAGAACGGGTGTTGTATGTGGAGGATGAGAGCTGCAGTAGGTATCTCAGATAGGGGGGAGTGAGGCCTAAGAGGGATTCATAAATAAGCATCAACCAGTTGGTCTTGCGATGGGTATACAGGGCTGACCAGTTTACAGAAGAGTATAGAGTGCAGTGATGTATCCTATAAGGAGCATTGGTGGCAAATCTGATGGTCGAATGGTAAAGAACATCTAGCTGCTCGAGAGCACCCTTACCTGTCGATCTATAAATGACGTCTCCGTAATCTAGCATGGGTAGGATGGTCATCTGAATCAGGGTTAGTTTGGCAGCTGTGGTGAAAGAGGAGCGATTACGATAGAGGAAACCAGGTCTAGATTTAACTTTAGCCTGCAGCTTTGATATGTGCTGAGAGACGGAGAGTGTACCGTCTAGCCATACTTCCAAGTACTTGTATGAGGTGACTACCTCAAGCTCCAAATCCTCAGAGGTAGTAATCACACCGGTGGGGAGAGGGGCATTCTTCTTACCAAACCCCATGACCTTTGTTTTGGAGGTGTTCAGAACAAGGTTAATTAAGGGCAGAGAAAGTTTGTTGGACACTAAGAAAGCTTTGTTGTGGAGTGTTTAACACAAAATCCGGGGAGGGGCCATCTGAGTGTAAGACTGTATCATCTGCATATAAATGGTTGAGAGAACTTCCTACTGCTTGAGCTATGTTGTTGATGTAAATTGGGGGGGGGGGGGNGGGTACTCCCTTGGTGACAGGCAGTGGCTGAGACAGCAGGATGTTTTGACTTTATACACTGCACTCTTTGAGAGAGGTAGTTAGCAAACCAAGCCAAAGACCCCTCAGAGAAACCAATACTCCTTAGCCGGCCCACAAGAACAGAATGGTCTACCCTATCACAAGCTTTGGCCAAGTCATTAAAAATATCAGCAGAACATTGCCTAGAATCAAGGGCAATGGTGACATAATTTAGGACCTTTAAGGTTGCAGTGACACATCCATAACCAGAGCGGAAACCAGATTGCATACCCGAGAGAATACTATAGKCATCAAGAAAGCTAGTCAGTTGATTATTGTCACGTTTTTCCAACTCTTTTGATAAATAGGGCAAAATAGAAATTGGCCTATAAATGGGGAGATCAAGCTGAGCTCAGCCATGTGCTCCTTGTCAGTAACACCCACATTTATTCTCCAGGTCTTTAACCGTTTTCCAGAACTTCTTGGGGTTAGACCCACAGAGAGAGAACTGCTCCATAAGGTAACTAACTCTGGGCACGTGCCCTACGTGCCCGGTTGATATTCTGCCATGATTACTATACATTTAGATAGCTGGCTAGACTAACTTAACAATCAAAACACTGTTAGCTGACATGGCTAATTGAGTTACTGTCAGTGACTGATTAAACAAGGGCTCTAAGCGACAGTTTATGTCACTTATGCTTGGAGCCGGCCCTGCGTGGATTTAATTTAGGTTTAAGTAGGCTTATACTTTCATTGTAGGCTGTTGATGGGTGGACATTGGATAGCCTAAAACAATTAACTGAATTTGTTCCATCCCAGGGAGGACTTTGATTGGAAAATCTAGATTTCAAGGTAACACAAATACCGTCCGTGTCATTGGTTAACATTTAGTAAGGAGTTGTTCCCGATCGGGGTTGATTTAGGAAGAATCTTAATTATACACTTTGCAAAAAAGTTTTGCCTTGATATTGATTTCTTCATAGTCTGGGGCGGCTGCGTCTCGTGAAGCATGTTTGATTCATGCAGCAAGTTTGTGCAGAAAATAATCTCCGTCGCAGTTAGAGCAGATTGATATTGCCACTGGTAGTTAATTCTGACGTCCGTATACTTCGAAAATAAGCTATCATTGTGAAAATCGTGGCTCTTGGAACGACATTGTTCGTTGTCCCAGCGCAACAGCAGTCTCGCGAATGCAGCGCATGAATATCATCTCTAGCATGCCACTTCGGAAGTAGGTCACCGTTTTACCATGTCTCAGCTCTATTGGGTGCTCGTTATATTTCTCAATTACACGTCGACACTGTTCGTCATTTATAAAAAGGTGTAATTTGAAGTAAAGAGTGGACTCAAATCGACCATCTATCGTGTCCTAAGGTAAAATTATATAGCTCATAATGCATCATATTTAATGTATAGCCTATGTGAGATACGTTGTAATAACATGTAACTGCTTTATTATGCTTGCAGTCAGATATCATGGTTATTCCTTGCCTGCATCCACCTGAACCGTTACTTCTGATATTATAGTATAGCCTTAGAATAGCCCGTGTCGGGAGTCGAACTCAAGAATTTAGAACAGATTTTTAATAGTGCATTATCAATTTCATGATTTGGTTTTAACCGGATTATAAAGACTGACTATAATGTTAGGCTAAATGTTCGATTAGTAGGCTAATCGCTCATCTAAATACTGAACACGCATTGAGTCATGTGTGAGTTGGCGGTCTAAACTCATAGCCTCGTTGCTCATGGTGGTAAATGAATCTGGTAAATCCAGAACCGTGATAGATATGAGAGTAATTCAGGTTTATGTGATACGCCCTATGAGAACGGCACTGTAACGGAAGGTCGGTTTAAAAAAAATATATGTTTTATTGTCACATACACCGGATAGGTGCAGTGAAATGTGTTGTTTTACAGGGTCAGTCATAGTAGAACGGAGCCCCTGGAGCAACTGAGGGTTAAGTGCCTTGCTCAAGGGAACATCGACAGATTGTTCACCTTCTCGGGCTCAGGTATTCGAACCAGTGACATTTTGGTTACCGAACGCTGGCCAAACGCTCTGCTAGCCTACCTGGTACCCTCATCCCTCCAATTATTATTTTAATGTAGGCTTTGTGGGTTACACTAAATATTGTACCAAGTCCAACTTTAGGTGTTATTGAAAGTTAAAAAGAATATGACATATCATAGACCATATAATATTAATATTATGATTGTTTTCTTTATCCAAGTTATCCATAGCTTTTTCTTTTTTCAATAAAACATTTCTGTAGAAAACAACGTGCTTCATTTACACTTCAGTCGTTCCATAGCCTGCATTCTTATCCCAAGGAAGCAACTTGATTTGATATACATAGACATAAACTCAAAGTGTCCCCTTCTGTTCCCTCATTATCTCTAAATAAAAATGGTCTTTCTGATGTATTGCATTTCATGGTCCTCTGAGTCCACTGGAAATAATGTCCCTTTAAGTTGTGGGATGTTTGGAAATGGAAGGCTAGAAATGCAGTCCAGAATCAAGTCAACTGAGCATTATTCTGGTTGTCATTTAAAACATGTACGTCTGCTATAGAATAGAAACATGCTGAAGAAGGAATAATATCGTGCTTGGCTTGTTGGCTTGTTGGCTTGTTGGCTTGTTTTTAGAAGGAAAATTACATTGCATTTTTGGGATTATATTCTTGATACACATCTTAGTATTGATTTGTAAATGAAATGATTATAACATATGAAAACAAGATTACCAGAACCACAGGCATCTGTTCAAATTAGTTTTTTTTTGTCATATCTTATTCATATTTTGACTCAGTAGTGGGTGTTTGCAAAGGTTGCTCTTTGGTTGTAAAAGATTGGAGGAAACCAGTGCAATGACATTGTGAAGAAAAAAAGGACCAGACCCGGGTTCAGTTATTTTTTTTTTTTTTTTTTTTAAATACTGCACTTGATTAAGCTTGCTTGGCACAATGGACTCAATGGAATAGTCCCAAATGTGCAAACCCCACCTATCCGGCACTCAAGGCAGGCTCAGTAAAAGGCATGTATTTGAGTGAACCCACATCTGTAAGAGTCTTGCATTTGGTAGCAATCATGCATATGCATATAGACAAGGGGTATTCTGCACTCCAAAAGGCAATTAATGTAGCCTACATCAAACCTCTGTTCTAACTGATGTGTGAGGAATTTGTGTGAATAACAGAAAACTATATCCATAGAATGGCAGGCTGGGGTCCCACAAAGTGCCATACCGTTGGTGTGTATAGAGCCTACTGTTACAAAGTGGTATTTCATACAAAATCCAGCTCCTGTAGTCCTGTTATTGTTTTTAAGACCAGTTATTCATTTGTGCGTAAAAAACCCCCATCTCCATTCATGTCATAAGAATTTCCCACTACCTGTACTGGGGGTGACTAGTTAGTTTAGAGTTATGTGTGTTATTTTGCATTGATTTCAGTGGGTAGGCTAATTGTTAGGAAATTGTTTGCTTAGTAGTCACACCAACATATGAATGGTTGCTGATTGATGATAGTCATCTATCTGTATGATAGAAAACAGGACTTGTCATAAGAGAAAGCAGTTAAATAATGTCCATTTAGACAGTAACTATGAGTTTTTCAAGCAGACTATGGATCATATCAGCTTTTAGGTTTTATCTCCATTCAGCCAGTATTGGAAAAAATACTTAATTCCGGATGGTATGGCATGGATGATCACTTCAGTGAGTCTAAGATATGAATGGCCTCTGTGGAAAGTTGTGCTTCTCTGGAGTGTGAAGGAAAATTTACTCAAGTGTTCTGTGCCAGAGAGGACATACAGTGCATTCGGAAAGTATTCAGACCCCTTGACTTTTACCACAATTTGTTACGTTACAACCTTATTCTAAAATGGATTAAATAGTTTTCCCCCCCTCATCAATCTACACACAATACCCCATAATGACAAAGCAAAAACAGTTTTTTTTTAATTTTAGCAAATTTATTAACAATTTAAAAAACGAAAAACCTTATTTATATACAGTTGAAGTTGGAAGTTTACATACACTTAGGTTGGAGTCATTAAAACTCATTTTTCAACCACTCCACAAATTTATTGTTGACAAACTATAGTTTGGGCAAATCGGTTAGGACATCTACTTAGTGCATGACACAAGTCATTTTTCCAACAATTGTTTACAGACAGATTAGTTCACTTATAATTCACTGTATCACAATTCCAGTGGGTCAGAAGTTTACATACACTAAGTTGACTGTGCCTTTAAACAGCTTGGAAAATTTCAGAAAAGGATGTCATGGCTTTAGAAGCTTCTAATTGGCTAATTAACATCATTTGAGTCAATTGGAGGTGTACCTGTGGATGTATTTCAAGGCCTTCCTTCAAACTCAGTGCCTCTTTGCTTGACATCATGGGAAAATCAAAAGAAATCAGCCAAGACCTCAGAAAAAAATTGAAGACCTCCACAAGTCTGGTTCATCCTTGGGAGAAATTTCTAAATGCCTGAAGGTACCACTTTCATCTCTACAAACAATAGTACGCAAGTATAAACACCGTGGGACCACGCAGCCGTCATACTGCTCAGGAAGGAGACGCGTTCTGTCTCCTAGAGATGAATGTGCTTTGGTGTGAAAAGTGCAAATCAATCCCAGAACAACAGCAAAGGACCTTGTGAAGATTCTGGAGGAAACAGGTACAAAAGTATCTATATCCAGTTAAACAAGTCTTATATCGACATAACCTGAAAGGCAACTCAGCAAGGAAGTTGCTAACTGCACCAAAACCGTAACTGCTCCAAAACCGTCATAAAAAAGCCAGACTACAGTTTGCAACTGCACATGGGGACAAAGATCGTACTTTTTGGAGAAATGTCCTCTGGTCTGATGAAACAAAAATAGAACTGTTTGGCCATAATGACCATCGTTATGTTTGGAGGAAAAAAGAGGGAGGCTTGCAAGCTGAAGAACACCATCCCAACCGTGAAGCGCTGGGGTGGGAGCATCATGTTGTGGAGTGCTTTGCTGCAGGAGGGACTGGTGCACTTCACAAAATAGATGGCATCATGAGGTAGAAAAATTATGTGGATATATTGAAGCAACATCTCAAGGCATCAGTCAGGAAGTTCAAGCTTGGTCGCAAATGGATCTTCGAAATGGACAATGACCCCAAGCATACTTCCAAAGTTGTGGCAAAATGGCTTAATTAAGGACAACAAAGTCACGGTATTGGAGTGGTCATCACAAAGCCCTGACCTAGATCCTGTAGAAAATTTGTGGTCAGAACTGAAAAAGCGTGTGCGAGCAAGGAGGCCGACAAACCTGACTCAGTTACATCAGCTCTGTCAGGAAGAATGGGCCAAAATTCACCCAACTTATTGTGGGAAGGTTGTGGAAGGCTACCCGAAACGTTTGACCCAAGTTACATATTTTAAAGGCAATGCTACCAAATACTAATTGAGTGTATGTAAACTTCTGTGATGAAAGAAATAAAAGCTGAAAGAAATAGTTCTCTCTACTATTATTCTGACTTGTCACATTCTTGAAATAAAGTGGGGATCCTAACTGACCTAAAACAGGGAATTTTTAAATCTCAGGAATTGTGAAACACTGAGTTTAAATGTATTTGGCTAAGGTGTATGTAAACTTTAGACTTCAACTGTAGGCATTCAGACCATTTGCTATGAGACTCGAAATTGACATCAGTTGCATCTTGTTTGCATTGATCATCCTTGAGATGTTTCTACTTGATTGTAGTCCACCTGTGGTAAATTCAATTGATTGGAGATTATTTGGAAGGTGCACACCTGTCTATATAAGGTTGACAGTGCATGTCAGAGCAAAACCAAGCCATGAGGTCAAAGGAATTGTCCGTAGAGCTCCAAGACAGGATTGTGTCAAGGCACAGATATGGGGAAGGGTACCAACACATTTCTACAGCAATGAAGGTCCCCAAGAACACAGTGGTCCCTATCATTCTTAAAAAAAGGAACGTTTGTAACCACCAAGGCTCTTTCTAGAGCTGGCTTCCCAGCCAAACTGAGCAATCGGGGGAGAAGGGCCTTTGTCAGGGAGGTGACCAAGAACCCGATGGCCACTCTGACAGAGCGCCAGAGTTCCTCTGTGGAGGTGGGAGAACCTTCCAGAAGGACAATCATCTCTGCAGCACAACACCAATAAGGCCTTTATGTTAGATTGGCCAGACAGAAGCCATTCCTCAGTAAAAGGCCCATTACAGCCCGCTTGGAGTTTACCAAAAGGCACCTAAAGGACTCTAAGACCATGTGAAACAATATTCTCTATTCTGATGTAACCAAGATTAAACTCTTTGGCCTGAATGCCAAGCGTCACGTCTGGAGGAAACCTGGCACCATCCCTACGGTGAAGCATGGTGGTGGCAACATCATGCTGTGTTGCAAATACAGGTGTGCCCAAGAATATTCAAGGCGGTAATCGCTGCCAAAGGTGCTTCAACAAAGTACTGAGTAAAGGGTCTGAATACCAATGCTACCAGTCAAAAGTTTGGACACACCGACACATTCAACCGTTTTTCTTTATTTTTACTATTTTCTATGTTGTAGAATAATTGTGAAGATAGCCATTAAATAGCCATTGCACCGCCTGGATGTTTGTTTTGGGTCATTGTCCTGTTGAAAAACAAATGATAGTCTCACTAAGCGCAAATCAGATGGGATGGCATATTGCTGCAGAATACTTTGGTAGCCATGCTGGTTAAGTGTGCCTTGAATTAAAAATCAATCACCAACAGTGTCACCAGCAAAGCACCCCCACACCATCACACCTCCTCCTCCGTGCTTCACGGTGGGAACCACACAGGTAGAGATCATCCGTTCACCTACTCTCACAAAGAAACGTAGGTTAGAACCAAAAATCTCAAATTTGGACTCATCAGACCAAATGACAGATTTCCACCGGTCCAATGTCCATTGCTAGTGTTTCTTGGCCCATGCAAGTCTCTTCTTCTTATTGGTGTCCTTTAGTAGTGGTTTCTTTGCAACAATTCAACCATGAAGGCCTGACTCACACAGTCTCCTCTGAACAGTTGATATTGAAATGTGGCTGTTACTTGAACTCTGTGAAGCATTTATTTGGGCTGCAATTTCTGAGGCTGGTATATCTAATTAACTTATCCTCTGCAGCAGAGGTAACTCTGAGTCTTCCTTTCCTCAAATCAAATCACATTTTATTGGTCACATACAGTACACATGGTTAGCAGATGTTATGCGAGTGTAGTGAAATGCTTGTGACTCTAGTTCCGACAGTGCTGCAATATCTAACAATTCCAAAGTAACTACCTAATAGAAACAAATCTAAGTAACGGAGTGGAATAAGAATATATACATATAAATATATGGATGAGCAATGACAGAGCGGCATAGGCAAGATGCAGTAGATGGTATATAAGACAGTATCTGCATATGAGATGAGTAATGCTAGATATGTAAACATTATTAAAGTGGCATTATTAGTGACTAGTGATCCATTTATTAAAGTGGCCAATGATGTCAAGTCTGTATGTAGGCAGCAGCCTCTCTGTGTTAGTGATGGCTGTTTAATGGTCTGATGGCCTTGAGATAGAAGCTGTTTTTCAGTCTCTCGGTCCCAGCTCTGATGCACCTGTACTGACCTCACCTTCTGGATGGTAGCGGGGTGAACAGTCAGTGCCTCGGGTGGTTGTTGATCTTTTTGACCTTCCTGTGGCATCGGGTGCTGTAGGTGTCCTGGAGGGCAAGTAGTTTGCCCCGGTAATGCGTTGTGCAGACCGCACAACCCTCTGGAGAGCCTTGCTGTTGTGGGCGGTGCAGTTGCCGTACCAGGCGGTGATGCAGCCCGACAGGATCATCTCAATTGTGCATCTGTAAAAGTTTGTCAGGGTTTTAGGTGACAAGCCAAATTTCTTCAGCCTCCTAAAGTTGAAAAGGCGCCTTCTTCAGTGGACCATTTCAGTTTGTCCGTGATGTGTACGCCAAGGAACTTAAAACCTTCCACCTTCTCCACTACTGTCCCGTCGATGTGGATAGGGGGGTGCTCCCTCTGCTCTTACTTGAAGTCCAAGATCATATTCTTTGTTTTTTGGATGTTGAGTGAGAGGATGTTTTGATGGCACCACACTCTGAGTGCCCTCACCTCCTCCCTGTAGGCTGTCTCGTCATTGTTGGTAATCAATCCTACTACTGTTGTGTCGTCTGCAAACTTGATGATTGAGTTGGAGGCGTGCATGGCCATGCAGTCATAGGTGAACAGGGAGTACAGGAGGGAGCTGAGCACACACCCTTGTGGGGCCCCAGTGTTGAGGATCAGTGAAGTGGAGATGTTGTTTCCTACCTTCACCACCTTGGGGCGGCCCGTCAGGAAGTCTAGAACCCAGTTGCACAGGGCGGGGTTGAGAACCAGGGCCTCTAGCTTAATAATGAGCTTGTGGCGGATCCTCATGAGAGCAAGTTAGCGATTGATGGTTTTTACGACTGAAGACACTTGAAAAGTTCTTGAAATATTCTGCATTGACTGACCTTCATGTCTTAAAGTAATGATGGACTGTCGCTGCTCTTTGCATATTTGAACTGTTCTTGCCATAATATGGACTTGGTCTTTTACCAAATAGGGCTATCTTCTGTATACTACCCCTAACTTGCCACAACACAACTGATTGGCTCAAACGAATTAAGAAGGAAATTAATTCTACAAATTAACTTTTATTAAAGGCACACCTGTGAATTGAAATGCAATCCAGGTGACTACCTCATGAAGCTAGTTGAGAGAATGCCAAGAATGTGCAAAGCTGTCATCAAGGCAAAATGTGGCTACTTTGAAAAAATAAAATATATTTTGATTGGTTTAACACTTTTTTGGTTACTACATGATTCCATATGTGTTATTTCATAGTTGTTATGTCTTCACTATTATTCTACAATATAGAAAATTGTACAAATGAAGAAAAACCCTTGAATGAGTAAGTGTGTCCAAACTTTTGACTGGTACTGTATGTAAAAGTGACATTTCAGTCTTTTATTTGTAATACATTTGCAATTATTTCTAAACTTGTTATTGCTTTGTTATTATGGGGTATTGTGTGTAGATTGATGAGGGGGAAAAAATAGTTTAAGCAATTTTAGAATAAGGGTGTAATATAACAAAATGTGGAAAAAGTCAAGGGTCTGAATAATTTCCGAATGCACTGTAGATGTTAAAGTAGTATCTTAACCCTAACCCTTCTAAGAAGTTGTAATAAGCATATGATTTGAATCTTTTTCCATTGAATACACAGTCCCAGTCTGTTCAGTGTTAAGCTTGATTGATGAATTCTACATTTTAGTCATTTAGCAGACACTCTTATCCAGAGCTACTTACATAACCCTAACTGCTCAAGTGCCTTGCTGATGGGCACATTCACCTAGTCAGCTCGGGGATTCGAACCAGTGATCTTTCAGTTACTGGCCCAACACTCTTTAAAAAATATATATTTTCCATCCCAATTTCGTGGTAGCCATTGGTTGTTACAGTCTTGTCCCATCGCTGCAACTCCCGTACGGACTCTGGAGAGGCGAAGGTCGAGAGCCGTGCGTCCTCCGAAACACAACCCAGCCAAGCCGCACTGCTTCTTGACACAATGCCCGCTTAACCCAGAAACCAGCCGCACCAATGTTTCGGAGGAAACACACAGTACACCTGGCGACCGTGTCAGCGTGCATTGCATCCGGCCTGCCACAGGAGTCACTAGTGCGCGATGGGACAAGAACATCCCAAAGATTTGTTTATACCTCCCTTGCCTTGGATGGTTGATACTAAATTATTTAACTTCATATGGAGGAATAAACCTCATTATTTAAGAAAAGCGGTAATATGTAGCACCCAATGTGAGGGAGGGTTGAATGCTCTGGATTTTAAAACCTCTAATATAATATTTAAGATTAAATGGATAAAAAACGATTTAAGAAATAAGGATTGCATTTGGAATATCATCCCTAATTTAATATTCCAACAGATTGGTGGTCTAGAATTCTTACTCAAATGCAACTTTGATATGGGTAAAATCTCTATTAAGCTTGCAATCTTTCATAAACAAGTACTTCTAACTTGGAACCTCATGTACAAACATAATTTTTCCCCACATAGGTATACAATCTGGAATAATAAATACATAAAATACAAAAACAAGTCTTTGTTTCTCCAGAACTGGTTTGACAACAACATTATTTGGGTTAAACAATTATTGAATGATGGACAACTTATCCAGAATTTATTAGAATTTATTAGAACACACAATGTTACATTCACTCCGGAGGAGTATCAAATTGTTGTTAGAGCTGTACCTAAAGGTCCCAAAATATAACAATATTCCAAGTGCAACTATTGAGGATTTTGTAGTCTCAATACAATTAGAAGGAATTTACATTTTAAACTATAAATGTAATAACATGTATATAAGGAAACTTTGTCAATATGTTACAATTCCCTCTGCGAAAATGTACTGGAATGCAGCCCTAGGACAAGTGAACTGGAACAAAGTTTCGTTGTTATCTGGTAAATATTGTATATCTAATAAGGTGAAAGAAGTATCATACAAACTCATTCATAGAATCTACCCTGTAAAGACCTTTATTATACACAGATTTAAAATAGCTATTGATAACAAATATGTATTTTGTGGCTGTGACCCAGAGACTCTTGACCATTTATTTTGGGACTGTTCTTATGTCAGAAGATTTTGGTGTGAGTTAGAAGATTTTATTTTAAAAGAAACAACTGTTAATGTTAATTTGAAAGACTGTTATTATGTTTTATTTTGATCCAAATAATATGGACCCTGATTTAACTTTCATTGTTAATTTGTTTCTTTTTCATGGAAGATTCTTCATCCATAAAATGAAGTGGGCGGAGAACAAACCCCTCTTCACTTTATTTAAGATAGAATTGAAATATTGTTTTGAAATTATCAGTAAATGTAAAAACAAAAAAGCAATACGCACCATAAAAGTATTTAACAAATTAAAAATGAATCTTGATATGTAATACCATGTTAGGTATGTTAGGTTTATGTACTCTTGTTTGTATATTTCAGTTTTTTTGTATTAGTTGTGTTCATAATAAATAATTTAAAAAATATGTATATATTTTTTTAAAGAACATCCCAAACCCTCACGACACTGGACTCAAACCAGGATGTCTACTGGCACAGCTAGCACTGCGATGCAGTGCCTTAGACTACTGCGCCACTCAGGAGGCCTGGCCCAACACTCTTAACCGCTAAGCTACCTGCCGAATCACTTAAGCATGATTAGAACTACACAATAGCATAGGGCAAGTTTTTGCTTTCGATGACTCAATATTGTGTGTGTTGTGAGTGTGTGTGTGGTTTCCCCGGTTACTGTGAGTGTGTGTGTCCACCTGAGGGGAAATTCATCTATTGAGATGATCCTATGGAAGTCAGCAGCAATACCCTTCTGACCTTGTGGCTTATTTAAAACCCATATCCCCTCTGTGTTGATAGCGTCGTAATGGTTTGGGCTAGAAACTAATATGACCTCACTATGGAAAGCTGAGACTCTCACGAACATGTACCATAATACAAACTGTATTGAGCCTTACTTTCTTAATGGGCGTGCATTCACTGTCATGTCGGCTAAGTTTCTGCAAAAAACTCCCCATTCATTGATATTTCTATGTCTCCTCCCCCAGGGTCTGTATGAAGGGATGTGATGACCCATGCACGACAGAAGGACTCTCTGAGCAGATACCATCCCGGTAACTCCTGGGAGCAGGTAGGGGGGGTGCCACATGCTGAGGCCATGGTGGGGGGAGCCCGGCCTGATCGCCCAAAACTAAAAAGAGGGAGGCCCAAGAAGATCAAGAGGGGCAGAGCGAAAGAGTGCAAGGATCTGCGAGTGGTGGAGAAGAAGGAGGAGGAGAAGGACAGGAAGCTGTACCCTCTCAGGGCCAGGACACTGGATCAATGTGAGGGGGACAGCCTCGACTGTCGCGTCCTTCTCACCCGTCTGGAGGAGAGTGGTGATGAGGACAAGGCGAGCTGCTTGAAGTGTCGAATAGAGACCAAAGAGGAAGGGAGCCATAACCTGGTGTGTGGAAGGACCAAGCCCTGCAAGTCTAGACAAAAGACCTTCAAAGCTTATCGGAAATTGCCGGAATTAAACAAACAATCAAAAGTGTTATGCACATTACCTGTCGTGGAGCCTCGCAAACGGAGACTGGCCTCTCTGAATGCGGAGGCTGTGAATAGTCTGCTCTTATATAGAGAATATCCTCAAGCGACAAAACTCACAAAGAAGCTACAGTCCAATGGGAATCTGGCAAAAGATGCAGTAATTTTGGGACACAACACCCCAAGGGGTCCTAAAGTGGCAAAATCAGACATTTATGTAACTGGAAGTTCTAAACAAAACAAAAAGTCTATGAACATGGAGTCCATGGATCTGCTAAGTCTGTACGGTCCCACCCCCCGGCGTCAGGCCAGCCTCAACGCTGCTGCTTTGCTCAAGATCACCAGCACCTCCTTCAAAGCCAAACACCGGGTGGCCAAGACCAACTGCAAGCAACTGAGTGCAGTACTGCAGACCAAACAGTCGCTGCACCCCAAGCTAAAGAAACAACAGTATCATAAACTCCAACACGGGAAATCCCAGACCCATCCACAGCTGGTTCAGAGATGCTGTAATCTCTATAAGAGGGAGTCATTCCACCTCGAACCCCAGTGCGAGGGTATTACAGGGGGGAACGGTTCCATCAGATCTGGCTTCCAGTGTCGAGCCTTGCTGGGCTACCCGATGAAGTCTGTGAAGGAGGAACAGGTCAAGGAACAGGTCGAGACGCAGTTGACTCCTTCTTTCTACTGCTGCTCCCAAGAAAGGTCAGTGGAGTATTGCCACCAACTGGCCCTGTTCCTCAACCAGAAGAGCTTCGGTGAAGACAAACTTGAGGAGCGTTCGCTCTCCAATAGCTACCTCCCCTCTCCCCGTTCCCTGTCCCACCCACATGCCCTAACCATAAGCCCCCACCCTTACCCGTGTTTCTCGGGCTACTACGTCCACTTTTCTCACCATGAAACCTCCTCTACCCTCATGACCTCCATGAGCTCCATCCCCATGCCCTACCCTCCCTCCTCTGTGGCCCCCATGATGTTGTGCTCTGGTGAGGTTCAGAGCCCCAAGCTGCTGTCCCCGACAGGCTCTCAACCCTCAGGAATCGTCCACCCGGTCTACTGCTATGGAGAATCCTGCCAAATCAGTGGATACGCATATAGAGCAGTACCGACCCTAGCCAGCAGGAGGTGCTGTTATAACGCAGGCTGCTCCAGCTGCAGCTACAAGATTAAGATGGGTAAGGGGAGGCAGAAATGCCTATAGATACAGTCACCTCCAAAATTATTAGCACCCTTGATAAATATGAGCAAAAATACTGTATAAAATAAATGATACAAATACTGAGCTATATTATATGCTTTAAAAAAAAGTATTTTATACAAAGACAATTGCTAGGAGAAAGAGATTTTGCTAAACAAGTACGTAAAACAAATAAGTTATTGGCACCTCTAAAGAATATTATAAATAAGATGTAACAAAATAAAATCTGCATTAACATTCTACTTTTAAAAATTAAACAAGGAACTGTATTGTGGCCTTCCATGGCTTCCTATTTCACTGGGGTATAAAAATGAGGTAATACACACATATTTGTCATTCATCATGTGAAAAGGCAAAGAATCCACAAACGAAAAGAGATGAATGGTTGTTGACCTTCAAAAATCAGGCAATGGGAGAATTTTTTTTGGCAAAAATATCGAATATACCACATATATCGAATATACCAATTAGTGGCCACAGCTACTAATTGGCCACACCTGATCTTAATGAGTGCTTGTTTCCTTTGAAATGGGTTCTGTTTGAATACACAAAAATGAACAGCTTTGTATAAGTAAAAAAAAAAACATGACATGCTATCTCCATCCTGGTGGTGCAGTGGACTAATTCCATAGATAGAGAACAGAAGAACATAGGTTCAAATCACACTGACATACAGTGGGGCAAAAAAGTATTTAGTCAGCCACCAATTGTGCAAGTTCTCCCACTTAAAAAGATGAGAGAGGCCTGTAATTTTCATCATAGGTACACTTCAACTATGACAGAGAAAATGAGGYAAAAAAATCCAGAAAATCACATTGTAGGATTTTTTATTAATTTATTTGCAAATTATGGTGGAAAATAAGTATTTGGTCAATAACAAAAGTTTATCTCAATACTTTGTTATATACCCTTTGTTGGCAATGACTGAGGTCAAACGGTTTCTGTAAGTCTTCACAAGGTTTTCACACACTGTTGCTGGTATTTTGGCCCATTCCGCCATGCAGATCTCCTCTAGAGCAGTGATGTTTTGGGGCTGTTGCTGGTCAACACGGACTTTCAACTCCCTCCAAAGATTTTCTATTTTCTAGACTGGCTAGGCCACTCCAGGACCTTGAAATGCTTCTTACGAAGCCACTCCTTCGTTGCCCGGGCGGTGMGTTTGGGATCATTGTCATGCTGAAAGACCCAGCCACGTTTCATCTTCAATGCCCTTGCTGATGGAAGGAGGTTTTCACTCAAAATCTCACGATACATGGCCCCATTCATTCTTTCCTTTACACGGATCAGTCGTCCTGGTCCCTTTGCAGAAAAACASCCCCAAAGCATGATGTTTCCACCCCCATGCTTCACAGTAGGTATGGTGTTCTTTGGATGCAACTCAGCATTCTTTGTCCTCCAAACACGATGAGTTGAGTTTTTACCAAAAAGTTATATTTTGGTTTCATCTGACCATATGACATTCTCCCAATCTTCTTCTGGATCATCCAAATGCTCTCTAGCAAACTTCAGACGGGCCTGGACATGTACTGGCTTAAGCAGGGGGACACGTCTGGCACTGCAGGATTTGAGTCCCTGGCGGCGTAGTGTGTTACTGATGGTAGGCTTTGTTACTTTGGTCCCAGCTCTCTGCAGGTCATTCACTAAGTCCCCCCGTGTGGTTCTGGGATTTTTGCTCACCGTTCTTGTGATCATTTTGACCCCACGGGGTGAGATCTTGCGTGGAGCCCCAGATCGAGGGAGATTATCAGTGGTCTTGTATGTCTTCCATTTCCTAATAATTGCTCCCACAGTTGATTTCTTCAAACCAAGCTGCTAACCTATTGCAGATTCAGTCTTCCCAGCCTGGTGCAGGTCTACAATTTTGTTTCTGGTGTCCTTTGACAGCTCTTTGGTCTTGGCCATAGTGGAGTTTGGAGTGTGACTGTTTGAGGTTGTGGACAGGTGTCTTTTATACTGATAACAAGTTCAAACAGGTACCATTAATACAGGCAACGAGTGGAGGACAGAGGAGCCTCTTAAAGAAGAAGTTACAGGTCTGTGAGAGCCAGAAATCTTGCTTGTTTGTAGGTGACCAAATACTTATTTTCCACCATAATTTGCAAATAAATTCATTAAAAATCCTACAATGTGATTTTCTGGATTTTTCTTTCTCATTTTGTCTGTCATAGTTGAAGTGTACCTATGATGAAAATGACAGGCCTCTCTCATCTTTTTAAGTGGGAGAACTTGCACAATTGGTGGCTGACTAAATACTTTTTTGCCCCACTGTAGTGCCACAATAAAAAATGAATGTGTTTCCATGATTAATGCCTAAGCAAATTAATTTCCATGTGTGCTTGGAGTTCAAAACAGTTAGCCTAAGCTAGCTGTGTTATTAAAAGTCTTATTGAAACATATTCTCAGAACGTAATTTAATAATTAACTTCAAATAACCTATACTTTCTGTTCTCAGATCGTTAATAAAGCCTCCCAGGGAACCATAGTAAAACACTATCAGAATCTACCTGCAACCTAAGAATTAACGTTGACAGAACAGGCAAAATGTTCACGTCAGTTCTCAGAACGTTTAAAAGAAAAATCAGTTTTACCAGTCAGGACACTTATGGCTTCGTTCCCAGAACTAGTGAGAAACCAAAAACGGATGTTCCCACAGCTTCCAAGGAACCAAATGTGCTAGCTGGGTACCTACTTTAAAATATGGTGGTGGATCTTTGATGTTATGAGGCTGTTTTGCTTCCACTGGTCCTGGGAACCTTGTTAAGGTCAACGACATCAAGAACTCTACTATGTACCAGGACATTTTAGCCAAAAAACCTGGTTGCCTCTGCCAGGAGGTTCAACTTGGCCACGAGTGGCTCTTGCAGCACGACAACAACCCCAAGCACACATCAATATCTACAAAGAAAGGATTAATTGACCACAAAATCAACATTTTGGCAATGGTCATCTCTGTCTTCGGACTACAACCCCATTGAAAACCTTTGGTTTGAATGAATTGAAGAGGGCAGTCCATAAGCGCAGACCAAAGGATATCAAGGATCTGGAAATATTCTGTATGGAGGATCCCTCCCAATGTATCTCCAATCTCAAAAAACATTTTAGAAAATGGCAAGGGAAGGCTGCCGGAGTATTGAAAACAGGGGTGCCAATAATTTTTTGATTTATTTGTATCACTTATTAAACAAAATCTCTTTCTCTGAGCAATTGTATTAGTCTAAAATAATGTATTTTTTTTGTTTACAATATAGCTCAGTATTTGTCAAATTTATTTTATACAGTCTTTTTTGCTCATCTTTATCAAGGATGCTACTCATTTTGGAGGTGACTGTATACAGTGATAATGATGTGAACGGGCCATGATAGTTGCAGGGTGTTAACCACATGTTTGAGATGGCTCAGTGTCCTTTAAGTCGAGCAGTCAAACCAGCAACAATCTGTGGAGAATACTCATGTTTTGACCCCTCAGAATACTCCTCACAGAAATGGCAGTTATAGGAAAATGTTACAGAGAATCAGAAATGTCAAATAGGAGGCAAGAATCAACATTGTACAAGACATTTGTTCAGTCATGTTCTCCGGATTCATTCAGTGGGGTCTAAAAGCCTAGTAGGGTTTAACATCCACAGTCCTGAGCTGAACTTTGCTTCTTTATCCCAGCCCCCCACTCAACGTACATGGTCAGTGGAGTGCCTTAACTACTGTATCTAGCCACTAGTTGTATGAGTAATCACCACAGATGGTTTAGATAGAATGTACTGTATTTACTACTGAAGCTGAGTAGTATTCATGCGGAGATGCCAAGCTGTGGTCTTTGATCAACTGAAGTACAGTTACTCCGAAATCCCAATTGCTCCCAGTGGTCCTCTATATAGGCTCTGTTCATCTTTGTAGCAGAGCTTGGTACTGTACACATAAGATGAAGGAAAAAGGAAACCGCACACTGCTCTTGAT
Organism: Salvelinus sp. IW2-2015; assembly: GCF_002910315.2. Classification (NCBI taxonomy): domain Eukaryota; kingdom Metazoa; phylum Chordata; class Actinopteri; order Salmoniformes; family Salmonidae; genus Salvelinus; species Salvelinus sp. IW2-2015. The sequence goes on along the minus strand of NW_019942528.1, from coordinate 1,365,902 downwards.
AGTATCACTGATCTTTAATAAGCTTTATGTATCGGCCTCACGGCCTTCGTCAGAGCTTTTGTGAGTTTAAAAAAAATTAGCACCCTTATGTAGACCTCGCTCCACCCACATCCGTTCCACGCATCGAAAGGGGTTGGAGGCCAAGGAAAAACAAATAAGTGTTACCAAATATAACAATATTAATTTCACAAATATTCGAATAAAGTGTGTAAATAAGACGTATTAAACACGTCTGTAAAACCACAATGAGGACATAGACCTACCGAGCAAGTTTTCATTAATCATTAGGTACATCATACGAAAAACATCAGAGTAATCTTAAATAGGGGAATAATTCATGTTCAAATTCACAACTCTTTTACTCAGAGTATTATTAATGTCACCTCCGCTGTCTGATATCTTAACTTTCTCTATGCCACAAAATCTAAAGGTAGAAATGGCATGCTTTAGGTCATTAAAATGTACTGCGACTGGATAATCCCTTGTGACCTGTCCTATAAATGGTGGATTTTTAAATTCAGCCGGCAAAACTGGGTCCGATGATAAAATATTCCAGTGTTTCTTGACCGCATCTCCCACTTTTCGCGAGTTCAAAGTATATGTGGTTGTGAACATTACAGAGTGTTCTTTAGCTTTAGCTGGTCTTTTTTGTAGCAGTTCATCTCGTGTTTTTCCAAATGCCAAATTAAGAGCTTCATCCACAGAGGATGCACACAGTGCAACGACATGATGAAGTGTGAATATTTCTGCCATCCACACACAGGAAAACGGTTCCAAATAAATTACATTATTATGTGTTCCACCACCGATGTTATTTACATTATTAAATGTCCATGTGGGCTGTGCTATGTAGGTAAAACCTCTTGTTATCTCAAACAGAGAATCAGTGAACATAAAAGTTCAATCAGGAGAAACGACAGGGATTATCCAGTCGCAGTACATTTTAATGACCTAAAGCATGACATTTCTACCTTTAGATTTTGTGGCATAGAGAAAGTTAAGATATCAGACAGCGGAGGTGACATGAATAATACTCATAATACTAATAATATTCACAACTCTTATATATAAGAGAATTTGAACATGAATTATTCCCCTATTTAAGATTACTGTTTTTCGTACGATGTACCCAATGATGAATGAAAACTTGCTCGGTAGGTCTATGTCCTCATTGTGGTTTTACAGACGTGTTTAATACGTCTTATTTACACACTTTATTCGAATATTTGTGAAATGCATATTGTTATATTTGGTAACACTTATTTGTTTTTCCTTGGCCTCCAACCCCTTTCAATGCGTGGAACGGATGTGGGTGGGGCTAGGTCTACATAAGGGTGCTAATTAAAAAAACCTCACAAAAGCTCTGACGAAGGCCGTGAGGCCGATACGTAAAGCTTATTAAAGATCAGTAATACTATCAAGAGCAGTGTGCGGTTTCCTTTTTCCTTCATCTTGTTCAACTGTTACCATGCACCTGCAAAAAAGATTGCTCAGATGTGCGAGTGCCTTTTGCATTTTGAATTACTGTACACACAAGACAGGCCGACGTGATTCCACATGTTGTTACTATCAACCAGGAGTCCCAAAGTATCATAGCCCCTTTACTGTTCTTTAGTCACTGCGTCAGGATGACAGCAGAACCACTGTTACTGAGGGAATTTGTTCTCAGCTGGTCTGTGTTCAGGTCTTAATTGTCAGGGACCACAGCAGCATTCACAACCTCATTAAGTAGGCTGATTACAGATCAAGATGGTATATAATTGGCATTGCACAGTCAGAGGCGCTATTAGCTGAAGTAAATTGGTATTTGGTCGTGTCCTGTTGCCTCTGTTGAACCGCCTGCTTTGAAGTGACACAGAAATTGACCCTTTTCCCCAAAGAAGTGATCAAGACATCTTGATCAGCTACAACAAGATTGAGATAATTTATTATAATGTGACATTTATTGTATCCTGTCTCATCCTAGCTGGCCTTAATAGTCAGGTGAAGCTGCCCCACAGCTTGGTTGATTCCTATGTTTTTTTTAAAGACTCTACATTACATTAGAGTACAATACAGCATCTCCACGACCTTTGTGCACAGATCCAATCATGCATCAGATTATGTAATAATATACTTCCAGGAATTAACAGAAGTGGTAAATGAGTGCCGATTGAGATGAGAGTCAAGTAGCATAAATGCTATAATACAACAACAAAAACACATTTAGCGTAATAGGTGACTAAACGCTATTCACAAAAAAAAGGTGCATTAAATGCTTTGACCTCAACTGACTGCATCACTTTGTATATTACAGTATCATATCAACTTTAACCAGTTCTCTGATTCCACACTGCCGGTCTGTGGTCCATCAGACCACAATAAATGGACATCTCTGTCATTCTGATGTGCGTTTGTGGCCCGCTGTTTCAGCCTTGTGCCTCACAGCTACAATTAATACAGGGGATACAGATAGGCAGTGTTCTAATCTCTACTGCATGCAGCGTCGCTGGTGCTGAAACAGAGTGGGCTCACCATGACAGGAAAGGAGAGGATGAGTCTGGAGTTTTTGTGAGGGTCTATGTGAGGGTGTGTGTGGGTGCATGTGTGTGTGTTTAAGAGACTGATCACTCCAGTGTCTGACAGCTCCAATTTTCCCCACAGAAGACTACTCCTCGTCTCTGGAGGACCACAGCTCCTCCTCTTTCCCAGCCTCCCCCGCACCCCGGCCCCTCTCCGGCTTCCCCGCCAGCCCCAGCACTCCCCCAGCTGCCCAATCAGTGGCCTGCTTTCAGACCTCTCTATCAGACCCCAGCCAACTGCAGGTCCCGGTGCAGGTGGTCCGGGAGTACCCTCAGAGTGCTAAGCCACCAAGCGGCTCTCTGTCTGGGGTGAGCAGCGGGTCGTGGTCCGTCTGCCCCCACATTCAAGACAAGCAGCAGCTGGGGCCCGCCGGCCTCGCAGCCTGCAGAGCTGCCAAGCAGCAGCTGGGGCCCGCCGGCCTCGCAGCCTGCAGAGCTGCCAAGCAGCAGAGGATCACCCGTCGCCGGGCAACCAATGGTTGGCTGCCCGTGGGCGTGCCTTTCGAGAGAGAGGTTTTCACTGTGGTATGTGTTGCTGTGTTAAAGGGATAATCCACCCCCAGAAATAAAAATCATGAAACTCCTGTCAATTTGGTGAAAGCCTATGTTTAATCAGAAGGTAAAGTAATAATATTCCTGTGATTTAACTTCTAAGTGGTCTGTCTGTGAAATCAGGAAATTGTGTAGGAACGCATCATAGCTACTGTACATGGTTCTCGTCAGTGGAGATAGGGGATTACACTATCACATTCAATAACGCTTTTAAAACAATTACCTGCACTCCAGAGTGCCAAATCAGCCAATAGATGGTATGGGCATACTTGTCTAGAACAGCGATTCTCAACTGGTGGGAGGATTTGAATGGGTTGCGGTGGTCATTTTTTTAAATAAATAATAATAATAATGATTTTATGAAAACATACTCCAGTCTGAACTTGAGTGACTTAAACCAGGTAGAAAGTTTGAAGAAATTATAATGAATTTACATTTTTAAATAATTTTATCTCTGAACAATCTTTCTTTAATAACAGTATTTTTAATGTAGAGCTATTAGCAGTGCCATTTTGGTTGATTTTGTGGTCTCAAACTATGAGTTTATTAACATTCTTCATCAATAATATGGGCAAAATTTAATTATTGACAATAAAAGTGGTGGGAATGTTGTTCCCTTGTCATGTAATTGCTACATTTAATATCAATATAGCATTTAAAATATTCTGAAATAATTGATAAATGCAACATGTAAAGTTTTGTTCCCATGTTTCATGAGCTGAGATAAAAGATCCCAGAAATATTCCATATTCACTAAAAGCTTATTTCTCTCAAATGTTGTGCACAAATTTGTTTACATTCCTGTTAGTGAGCATTTCTCAATTTGCCAAGATAATCCATCTAGCTGACAGGTGTGGCATATCAAGAAGCTGATTAAACAGTATGATTATTACACAGGTGCACCTTGTGCTGGGAATAATAAAAGGCCACTCTAAAATGTGCAGTTTTGAGGGAGTGTGCAATTGGCATGCTGACTGCAGGAATGTCCACCAAAGTTGTTGACAGATAATTGAATGTTAATTTCTCTACCATAAGCTTCCAACTTCGTTTTACAGAATTTGGCACTACGTCCAACCAGCCTCAAAACCGTAGACAACGTGTAATCACGCCAGCCCAGGACCTCCACATTCTTTTTCTTCACCTGCGGGAATGTCTGAGGGGGTGCTGAGGAGTATTTATGTCTATAATAATGCCCTTTTGTAGAGAAAAACTCATTCTGATTGGCTGGACCTGGCTCCCCAGTGGGTGGGCCTATGCCCTCCCAGGCTGACTCATTTCTGCGCCCTTGCCCAGTCCTGTGAAATCAATAGATTATGGCCTAATTTATTTATTTTAATTTAAATGAACTGTCAAATCTTTGAAATTGTTGCATGTTGCGTCTATATTTTTGATCAGTATAGGTTTCCAGATTGTGTTTTGGCAATTATTTTTTGGCGAATATTGGGTCACGACAGACAACCGGGTTCAATGTGGGTCCCGAGGCAAAACCAGTTGAGAACCACTGGTCTAGAACACATTCAACCGTTTATATCGTCACAACAAAGTATATTTCGATTAGATGTGCTCAATCTAAACAGTGCACCAATTTTCAATTCAGTTTCTCCTTTATGTACCATCTTGCAATGCGCCCTGTTTGCCTGTGGGAAAAGTGGGAAAGGGCCGTTGTTCCCATAGCAAAGTACTCTGCACTCGCTCTGGGCAGAGAGGAACTGCAAGTTGAACTCAGTGAGATAGACTTCTAAATGGATAGAGCAGTTTGTTTAGGTCATTTTCCAGCTAGCTAGCTACTTTACATGCTGATATTTACTTTGGTATTATTGTGCGTAGCTACGTTTGCTAGCTAGCTAGCTAGCAATCCCTACCCCTATTTATTTTTTTTGCAATTTGAAAATTGTTGTGGAAATCTGCTGCAGCTCAAGTCGAGATATTGGTTGTACCTTGTAAGGTAACTAGCTGAGGCTACAGAATATTATATTTAGTACTGTAAAGACAAACTTTGTCTGTATGCATGTATGATATTATTACACATCATGTGCTTAGCATGTACTAATACCATTGCTAATAGTATGTGGCAACAATGGTGATATATTGACTATGTTTCCAGGGGGAAGAGACAACAGTGTTGCGCAAATGTTTTGAAGGGGTCAAGCGGGATGGGGAGGTCATTTGGGTTCGAGACACAGTCCTGCTGCGCTCTGGCCCCAGGAAGAAGTCTCTGCCCTACATAGCCAAAATCTCAGCCCTATGGGAGGACTCAGAATCCGGTGAGGCACTGCCTTTTTTACACAAATTTAAACTGACACAGATGGATGAAAACTATAGCCATGTTTAAAACCATAGACACACAGGTTCAAATAGTATTGATTTTGTTTGAAATACTTCAGATTGAGCTTGCCTTGCACAATGAAACTAATGGAATAGCCCCAAAAGTACAAAACCTGCCCATCTTTTGTTCCAGGCAGGAATCAAATGCTCAAAACATTAGAATGAAAACAAATACCATTTGAACCAAGGTCTGTTAAACAGACCATTGTTTGCTGCATAATCATTTAGAGAATGTGACAAAACGTGAAATATTATGCATAGGATCCCTACCCATCACCGGATGGAATCCCTACCCATCATAATTCGATACAACTTCAGTTATCCTCTAATCACTCTGAAAATTGCACTGTCTGTGTGTATCCTCAGGAGAGATGATGATGAGTCTGTTTTGGTACTACCGCCCAGAACACACACAGGGAGGCCGCAATCCCAGCACACACTGTGAGGTGGGTTCACAGAAAGCTGAGTTCACACTGTGTGGCTGCAATCCACAATGTTTGTCCAGCCCCAGCCTGGTTCTCCATAGGGAATGAGATGGCAAACACATTGCTTCCGTTGAATTATGTATTTCCTGGAGAAATAGGCGACAGGCTTCCCGTTGTCAATATCCCTCAGGAACAAACAGACTTTGTTCACCCAGGCTAGAAATAATAAACAGCAGCCTTATTCACAACCCACTGGGCACAGATGTCAATTCAACGTTTATTCCACGTTAGTTCAACGTAATTTAATTGAAGTGACGTGGAAACAACGTTGATTCAATCAATGTGTGCCCAGTGGAAATGATCTGCGAGAGAGCTAGGTTGTGTGAGTGAGCTAGTAGGGAGAAAAACATTTTGAAACAGGGAGGCATGAACTGAACTTGTCCAATGAAAACACAGATTTTCATGACCTGCTGTAAAACATTTTGTTGCAGTGTGCCCTACTTTGCTCTACTAAAACCTCTGTAAGGATAACTAGCTAGGATTAAAACAAGACACACTTTTTTGATCTCCCATGACTGTGTGATTTCCTGATGGTAAGTGGGTCTTGGTGATGATGTCAGATACACATAGTTATGAGATTCCTCTTCATATTAAAGGGATAGTTCAGTGATAACATATTTTGATACATGTACATATGTAAAATTGCTGAAATATCCCTTTAAGCAAGGTATTTGTTTTGGTTCATAAGTGAAGATTCATGCATAATTTTCTTCCGCCTTGTCACCTGACTTTGTTTCCAGAATGAGATTTTTGCATCTCGGCATCAGGACCAGAACAGTGTGGCCTGCATTGAAGACAAGTGCTACGTTTTGACGTTAGCACAGTACTGTAGGTAAGGTGTCTGTTTTTCGCTGATGGGAGCTGGGGCGTGAGAATCAATAGGATGTGGGAGCCACATGATGTTGAGTGGATTGTATTACATTATATCTGTTGCATTGTATTTGTTCACTTATTTTTCTCTGTGAGCTATTCTAAGATGTTAAAGGGCAATTCCGCCACTTTTCAACCTCATATTCATTATCTTCAGGACCATACCAGTGTCTATATATGTAAAAACTATGTGTTTCTATGATCTGCGGTTAAAAAGACAAAACAAAATGCTTCTCTGTGTCATCACAAGGTAGTATTAAAAGTACGAAAAACAGTGATTTTCAAAACCATCAATGAGTTCATAGCCAGAGGGAGGGTATTTTCTTGCTCTCCACGTCACTGCGAAACTCAGTTTTTGAAAATCACTGTTTTCACAAATGTTTAACTTCTAGTGAGGCCATCGGGAGGAACATTTTAAATGTTATATATTTTTCTACAAAACATAGAAATGTGCCGTTTTCACATTTGTAGACACTGGTATTTTGCTGGAGATAATGAAAATGAGGTTGAAAAACGGTGGAATTTCCATTTAAGCATTTGGGTGGTCTTCTTGACATGGTATTTCAGATTTTGTGCCTTCGTGAAATGTCGCGGGGAGGGTCTCCCTGAAAGTGCCACCAGAATGGTACCGCCTTGTGTTGAATACGGCACCTCTGCCCACCGCTGTGTGCCCACGGACATCGACCCCAACCTGGTGTTCGTCTGTCGCCACGTCTACGACTTACGCTACGGGCGCATCCTGAGGAACCGGCAGTAGCGCTTGTGAGGACAGTGGTAGAAGGAAGGATTTTAAACAGTGAAAGAAGAGGTTAAAAAGACACTTTTGTTCTTTCCTCAGAATACTCACCAAAAGCGCCAGTTGAGACAGACCAAGCCACTCTGTTTTGAGAGGGGTGTGAGATGAGTAAGTCTCAATGTCTGGAAGTGTTTTTGCTCAATGTCTCTCTCTCTCTCTCTCTCGCAAATCCTGTTGGTCACACTTGGTCAAGGAGGAAATGTTTTTTATCATCCCAAGCACAAATCCCCTTTTTTGTTTTTACTACTTTGCCAAATTATGATTAAATTTTTGCATCATCCCATTCCTTGGCCTATATATATATGTGGGTTATATGTATATATGTGAGCTTAACACTTATCTGTAATGATTTTGTCTTGAATTTAAAGTTTAATTGGCTTAAGTGCATAGAGAAATATGTATTTATATATGGAGAACATCTAATTTATTTTTAAAGTAATTTAAGAGTGAATTATTTTGACTTTTCAAAGCGAGAAATTATCCAGGCGTTTGCCAACACTGACTCACTCTCTGCACTGTCTTAGAGGTAAAGTACCTGTGAATCCCAAACCAGCACCTCGCCCCTAACAACTCACTCAGAGGTGCCCTCCGTTGTCACGTCCTCCGTTGTCACGTGCTGCTGAAGAAATTCCTAGGGGGACTTCTAGAGTGGAGAGGTGATCAAATAAACCCATCAACTTTGGTACACACTTGTGACTTGAATCGTGCAATTCATGTTTCACATTTAAACAATAATTTAAATAGTTATATGAGCAGGAAATTCTAATTAACAAATTCCCCTCGTCGTCTCAAGATATAAACCCCAGTAACAGTTAACAGATTACATTTAATTTGTGAGGTAATTTATTTGGTATTTGCTCAAAATCAGACACAAATTAATGCATATTGCGCAAACTCAAAACATTTTGCGCTGTGTGTTGGGATAGCACTTCGCTCTGGAGCCGGCAGCCTTGCTGGCTCAGTCAAAGTAGCTATCACTTTGATAATTTTATCTCCCTCAGTTTTTGGACATTTGTGCATATGGCGGAGACGTGCATGAACGTGCAAATGGAGGGCAGAAAGGAAGGGACTGTTTTTTTAGATTCAGCATATGAATGACCTGTGACTCTTAACTGGAAGGGCCACCCCCAAGATAATGTTTTTTTTCCTACTACCCTGCCTTGAATTGACCAATGAACAAGTGTTTGAACCCAACATCCACCCTGCCATTACCCAGAACTTGCCTTATAACCCGCAGGTTCACATTTGGGATGCAAGCCCCAATACATTCACAGTTCACACTGCACCAAATGCCCTGCTTTCTGTCTAAACCAAAGGTTGTCAGTTAGTGGAGCTACAGTTCAGTACAAGCCACTCCTAAATTCACTCAGGCCCTTCCTGTGTTACTTTGCACTAATCCATGTTCCATTTTGAGATTGACTGTGTCTTTAGGCTGAAACTGCAACTAATTCGTCATCATGGAAGTCACACTGTGTATTCATCTACATGTGTGTTTGCTTAGATCAGAGGGAATCAAAGTTTGGTATCACAATTCCTGGGAAAGCTTCCTGTCTGATCAACATATATGCACACACACACACACACACACACACAAGCCTGCTTCTGAGATGTATCTTGATGTAGAGTTCACCGGCCATAGAAAAATCTCTTACACTCTCGATTCCTTTATGTCCAATCAAGATGTGACAGATTTGTCTTACATGGCCTGTTGTGCCTGCCTGTCTCAGGGGACTCAGTGTCCAATGGGCTGCAGGTAGGCAAGCAGTTGAAGAGCGTTGGGCTACTAACCGAAAGATTGTTGGTTCAAATCCCCTAGCTGGAAAAAAACTCTGCCGTTCTGCCCTTGAGCAAGGTAGTTAACCCCTAACAATATCTGCTTCCCGGGCGCCGATGACGTCGATTAAGGCATCCCTTGTGGAAGACACATTTCGGTTGAATGCATTCACTTGTGCAACTGATTAGGTATCCCCTTTCCAAGAAAAGTAGGACAACATTGTTATTTTATGTATTTTTTAAATGCCATTTTTTTCTGGTAAATTCTGTTAATTGATAACAAATGGATTTACCAATAAGGGAATAGAAGGAGTGTAAAATGTCACATTCAACTCATTCCCCGGTGTAGAAAACTCTGAATTCCAAATTTCTTATTTGCATATGTTACAAGTTTTAGCATGGAGTTTCTGGGAATTGTTGGAAAGGATATTCATAGCACAGAGTGTTTGTATCATTTAACATGGACCTGTGTAACATAAAACAATATTTAAATGGAATAAATAATATATGATTTGGAATCCAAGAGTTTAATTTGATGAGATTGCAAAGTCAGTCTGACTCATCTTTGCATGTGCATGACATTGTGTCCAGTTCTTACAAATCAACATCAGTAACTGACTCTTATCTAGGTCCTGAACGGAGTTGACTGTCTAATAAAAAACTTTCTGCATTTAAAGGGCAACTACACCACTTTTCAACCTCATTTTCATTATCTCCAGCACCATACCAGTGTCAATGTATGTAAAAAAAAAAAAAAAAAAAAGTTTTACAGAAAAAATTACATAAAGTTACAAAGTTCTACCCAAGTGCATCATCAAAAGTTAAAACATTTTAAAACCGTGATTTTCAAACACTGTGAAATTCAATGACGTGGTTGAGCAAGAAAATACCCTCTCTTACGGTATGACTTCATTCGCATTTAAAAACTGGATGAAAGGTGGTTATAGAGAAGCATTTGTTAGGACCTTTCTTATTATCTTTTTAACCACAGATCATAGATACTGGTTTGGTGCTGGAGATGATGAATATGAGGTTGGAAATTGGTGGAATTGCTCTTTAACTTTCTCCTGGTTCAGTGAGATGAGCTGTTGCTAGGAACAACCTGAGAAGCGTACTAAGACCAACCCACCACATGGTGTCCTGCTAGTTCTGCTTTCAGTGTTTCATTCAACATAATTTTGGCTTCTGACAAATACAATAAAGGATGTCTCCATAGGCCGTATGTATCAAGCGTCTCAGAGTAGGAGTAGTTTAAGGATCAGGTTACATGGACGGGGAAAGCTGATCCAAGATCAGCACTTCTTCTTTGAGACAACTGATATATACGGACACAGAAGTTTACATTAAATTAATTAATATTGATCCTCAAATCAGAAAAAATATTGGAACGATAAAAGGTACTCTTATCATATGTTGACTTTTCACAGTTTCCTCATGACACCTTTTTGAGTGTCACAAAAATGTAATGCCCCGTGCTTACAACAGTCCTTTGATGTCTTATGCCACTTTAATGTGTAATCCACCTTTCCTTGTGAATTAATGGTGGCCATTCATATATTCTCATTGAGTGGATCAGGATATGGGGGGTTCAAGGACTCTTGGAGATCCAATGTAGTAATTAACAACCCAGTATCACAGATTATTGTGAAATAGACACAAGTTGCTTATTGGAACTTTGTGACAGGCACACAAAGATGTGATTTTTTGTGTGTGCATTACACAATTTTGTATACAGTTAATTTCAATCACAGATAAAGAGAGTAGGTTACTTAAGACAGAAACAATAGGAGGAAGGTTGGTTGGGCTTATAACGTGAATGTCTAGCAACACAAATGTTTTTCTCTCATTACGGACAACTTTAGCTTATTAACAAATTTGCAGCTACTTAGCATGCTAGCTAACCCTTCCCCAAACCTTAACCATTAAACCTAACTCCATTTGTATGTCTAACAGCCTCCATGTTTGATAAAAGCTTAATAAGAGTAACCTTCTTACAGTTTAATCCCCTTGTACTGTATTGATCTATTACCTTCGGGTTGTTTGTGTGTGTGTCTGTGTGCATGCTCCCTCACTTGTGTATGTGTCCATGTGTGTTCATTCCCCTCATACCTCGCAATCTACTGCAGTGAAATTCTTTTACAAGTTCCCCAGTGAAAATTGACTCCAGTCGGTCTGTTTCCGTGCACAGATGTTGTACACAGTTTAAGTCAATGACAGTAGAACTATATCTACACTTGAGATAGAGTACACCTGCAAGAAAATGGAGTACACCTGCAAGGTCACTCATCCCATTTTCAGCTGTCCCTAAGATCTTCAATTTGGAGTGGCTGTCTTCGCTTTCTTTAGAAAAAACATTGGTCCATCGATTCAATCATTTGCGACTTAGAGTGCATTTTATTTCCGGATGCTCTTGAGGCTAATTCAAGGTCTCGGTGTAATATTGTTTTTCCGTATTTCGAGAAATGTAATTTGCTACCACTTCACTTATGTCAATTTGGTCAGTAAACAAAGGCTGGTGGCCTGGTTTCCTTCTGACCCCATCAAAAAAGTACCATAGAGCAGATTGCTCAGTTCTTAAGGCTTGCACACATAGCACCGATTGTGGATCTAGCATTTGTGTCTGACTGCCACATTTTTTTCACGCGATTGTACATGTAAAATCAGTGTGCACTCGGTTCAGACTTGGGGGGAGTGAAGGAGGGTAGAGACATAATTAGGCATTTAAGATATTTAAATATTGTCTTTCTCGATGTGGCCGATTAATTTTTCATAGTCACCGGAAAGTAAGTAAATTATGTGATCTGTAGAAATTGATTTCTCCATCCTAGGGCATATGGTATAGGCTACCAGACATTAAATGTGTCTGATAATGATAGCTTTCTGAACTATAATGGAAGGGTTGGCGTAGGTTAGAAATCCGTATAGCTCAGACACACTGGTAGGATTGTCAAATGTTTGCCTGCTGACAGTACTTAGGACCTCCGTACAGAGTGTCAGCATTTAATATTTATTGTGTTCGCACAGCAAAACCTTGAAGTAGTCAGCCACTCGGCCTTGTTAAAATACTCCAAACCAGAAGGTGCCAGTAGCATTGTTTGGCAATGTGTGTTGCTTAGTTCATGGTCTAGATGCCAATGTTATCAAGCTGGCTACAGTAGCTGTGCTAATGTTGCTATTTTGTAGAAAGCCCTTGTTGATACTAGCGAGATGGCCACAGCTCGATAACTACCTAGCAAGATGACAAATACAGTGTTTAATTCACTCTGCATAATCCACTACTAACAGTGCCAGCCCATAGACAAATGTTTAGCTAGCTAGTGAACATTAGCATATTCGCTAGCTAGCACAACATAGCTAGCTAGCCAATGACATTGCACTAACTCAGCAGCTAACACAGGCAGTTTTTTAATGGAAACGAATCCATTGTGATTGAATTATTATGAATTGTAGGAAGTATTTAGTGTTGTGTTGTTTAGTGTCCTTTAGTGTATTTAGTGTTGTTTAGTATCCTTTTTGTTGTCACTTCTGTTGGCTCCCACTGAGGGTTGGGTAGGTTACTTTTTAAATGTAATCCGTTACTAATTACCTGTCTAAAATTGTAATCGGTAACGTAACTTTCGGATTACCTAAACTCAGTAGCGTAATCTGATCCTTTTATTCAGATTACACCTGCTCACTTTTGGTTGTTTGAAAAGGAAATAATCTCCAAAATATCGTTATTTTTTAAACAAGCCTTATAAAAAGTTGTTTGCAATTTCAGTTTAATCCACCTGAAAAGACAGAACAGATAACACAACAAATATACTAATTGATTAAAAAAAACATATTTTTCGAAGAAATGTTTAGAAAAGGTGTAATTTTAGTGAATGATATCATAAATCGGACTGGTGGAGTTATGTCACACATGCAGCTAACACAGACATATGGAAATGTCTGCTCTACCCAAAATTACAACCAACTAATTGCAGCATTACCACAAAAATGGAAGAGGCAAGTAGAAGGGGAAAAAAGTAAGGAATATGTCGGCTCTGTGTTAAAGAACATACATGGTTAAAGAAGAGTGTGATAAATAAAAACATATACCAATTTAATTTAATCCACCTATCGTGTCAGATTTTGAAAATATGCTTTACAGTGAAAGCAATCCAAGCGTTTGTGAGTTTATCGATCACTAGACAAAACATTACGAACAGCTAGCAGCAATGTAGATTGGTCACGAAAGTTAGAAAAGCAATAAAATTAATCGCTTACCTTTGATGATCTTCGGATGTTTGCACTCACGAGACTCCCAGTTACACAATAAATGTTCCATTTGTTCGATAAATATTATTTTTAAATCCAAAAACCTCCATTTGGTTGGTGCGTTATGTTCAGAAATCAACAGGCTCGAGCAGTGACGAAGGGCAGACGAAAATTCCAAATAGTATCCGTAAAGTTCGTAGAAACATGTCAAACGTTTTTTACAATCAATCCTCAGGTTGTTTTTAACATAAATAATCGATAATATTTCAACTGGACGGTAAACTATTCAATAAAAGAGATAAAGAAAATATCGAGCTACAACTTTCGCGCACATGAACTAATCCAAGGACATTCAGCTATCCACTGACGCGTTTTGATAAATCTCGCTCATTTTTCAGAATAAAAGCTTGAAACTATGTCTCAAGACTGTTCACACCCCGAGGAAGCCATAGGAAAAGGAATCTGGTTGATATCCCTTTAAATGAAGGAAAGGCAGGCAATGGAACAGAGATTTTTCAAAATAAGAGGCACTTCCGGGTTGGATTTCCTCAGGTTTTTGCCTGCAAAATCAGTTGTTATACTCACAGACAATATTTTGACAGTTTTGGAAACTTTCCGTTACTTTTGGATACACATAATAAAACAAATATTATTACCAATTTAACAACATTATTGCAGAATGTTTGAGCCACACATTGAATAATAGAGGCATTTATTTGGGTTGAAAAACAATTGAACAGCAGGAAAATTGCAGTGTGGCTTTATTGATTTGGGAAGCATGTTACTCTGAAACCATAGCAACCCTGATTGTTATGTTGGGTTACAGAGTGCAACTAGCTTTCAAAATGTTTTTATTTTTACTTTTGATGTAGCTAGCTAGCTATACTATCTAGCCAAGTGAATGTCACCTAATTGTCTACAACTGATTTATCTTACTTAAAATATATTTAATTAGCGGAATTGTGAACAAATTAGCATAATAGCATACTTGCAATAATATCTTGCTGACTACAGTATCTAGCAACCAACAGAGCAACCTTAAGTGAGCAGCATACCACATAGTGTAGGCAAGTTGGCAAGTAAATTAGCAAACTAAACAGGTTAGCTAGCTAGAAATATGACTAACTAGGTAGCTAGAACTCTCTGAAATCAGTCAAAAGTTTGGACACACCTACTCATTCAAGGGTTTTTCTTAATTTTTTCTATTTTCTACATTGTAGAAGAATAGTTAAGACATCACAACTCTTGAATAACAAATAAAGTGTTAAACAAATCAAAATATATTTTATATTTGAGATTCTTCAAAGTAACCACCCTTTGCCTGACGACAGCTTTGCACACTCTTGGGATTCTCTCAACCAGCTTCCTGGGATGCATTTCAATTAAAAAGTGTGCCTCATTAAAAGTGAATTTGTGGAATTAATTTTCTTCTTAATGCATTTGAGCCAATCAGTTGGGTTGTGACAAGGTAGAGGTGGTATACAGAAGATAGCTCCATATTATGGCAAGAACAGCTCAAATAAGCAAAGAGAAATGACAGCCCATCATTACATTAATGGAGTGATAACATATTATGTCGTGGAGTAACAATATAACCCTTCTCTGCAAAAGCCTACTTTTACCTGGGGGCATGCTTTGTAGACCATTCAAATGTGTTCTGATACCTGGTCCCCCTGAAAAAACCCACATGCTATGATAGCTTAGAAACAGTAGTCGGCAAATGAAGGGAAAAATGTACAATTGTAACGGCTTCTCTCCTCCTCTTCGTCTGAAGAGGAGGAGTAGGGATCGGACCAAAACGCAGCATGTATGCAGACATAAAGAATTTATTTAAACAAGACGAAAATACGAAGAACACTTGAAATAGATTACAAAACAACAAAACGACGTAGACAGACCTGAACATGAGAACTTACAATGTAACACGAAGAACGCACAAACAGGAAACAGACTAACCAAACGAACGAAAACGAAACAGTCCCGTGTGGTGCGACAGACACAGGAACAATCACCCACAAACAAACAGTGAGAACAGCCTACCTAAATATGGTTCTCAATCAGAGGAAACGTAAAACACCTGTCCCTGATTGAGAACCATATCAGGCCAATAGACAAATAACCTAAACATAGAAACACATAACATAGAATGCCCACCCCAACTCACGCCCTGACCAACTAAACACATACAAAAACAAGGAAAACAGGTCAGGAACGTGACAACAATAATATGATGATGGTGTAACATTTCTAGCGTCTATTTGCTGGTAATTGGAAACATGTAACTTTCGAATTGCGTCCCCCATTCCTAAACACATCCATCCTATAGTGTAGGTTTTGAAGGTTCATAATCTATGCTTGTAGTCATCAGAAGAAGATTGAGGAATGGTTGATGGATCCAAGAAGTACAAGCACCCACACCCTTCTCCAACCTCTGAAATCGTGTCTTTGGTGTGTGCATTTTTAGTACCCCTTAACATTTTGACTCTGTCCGACCGGTAGAGTAGTGGTWATGGTGTTTGATCTTCAAAGGAGGGTTTGAGAGTTCAAATCCCAGAGGAGCAATTAATAGAGCAACATTTTTCTTGTTGCATTTGCGGGCCTGAAGGAGCAAACTTGAGGTTTGTAGGGGGACGGGGGCTAGTTCCCATCAAATAGCARGAATGAAGTGACACCTTGTATAGAATTTTAAGACATGAAGGTCAGTCAATGTGGAATATTTCAAGAACTTTGAAAGTTTCTTCAAGTGCAGTCACAAAAACCATCAAGCTCTATGATGAAACTGGCTCTCATGAGGACCGCCACAGGAAAGGAAGACCCAGAGTTACCTCTGCCGCAGAGGATACGTTAATTAGAGTTACCAGCCTCAGGAATTGTAGCTAAAATAAATGCTTCATAGAGTTCAAGTAACAGCCACATCTCAACATCAACTGTTCAGAGGAGACTGTGTGAGTCAGGCCTTCATGGTAGAATTGCTGCAAAGAAACCACTACTAAAGGACACCAATAAGAAGAAGAGACTTGCATGGGCCAAGAAACACTAGCAATGGACATTGGACCGATGGAAATCTGTCCTTTGGTCTGATGAGTCCAAATTTAAGATTGTTGGTTCCAACCGCCATTTCTTTGTGAAAGTAGGTGAATGGATGATCTCTGCATGTGTGGTTCCCACCGTGAAGCATGGAGGAGGAGGTATGATGGTGTGAGGGTGCTTTGCTGTTGATGCTGTTGGTGATTGATTTTTAATTCAAGGCACACCTAACCAGCATGGCTACCAAAGCATTCTGCAGCGATTCGCCATCCCATCTGGTTTGCTCTTAGTGGGACTATAATTTGTTTTTCAACAAGACAATGACCCAAAACACACATCCAGGCTATGTAAGGGCTATTTAACCAAGAAGGAGAGTGATGGAGTGCTGCATCAGATGACCTGGCCTCCACAATCACCCGACCTAAACCCAATTGAGATGGTTATGGTTGAGTTAGACCACAGAGTCAAGGAAAAGCAGCCAACAAGTGCTCAGCATATGTGGGAACTCCTTCAAGATTGTTGGAAAAGCATTCCAGGAGAAGCTGGTTAAGAGAATGCCAAGAGTGTGCAAAGATGTGTGTGTCCCAAATAGCACCCTTTCCCCATATGGGCTCTGTAAAAAAGAAGTGCACTACATAGGGAATATTGTGCCATTTGGGATGCTACTGTCTTTATGCAGAGCCTAATTGGCTACTTTGAAGAATCTACAATCTAAAATACATTTTGATTTGTTGAACACTTTTTTGGTTACTAGATGATTCCATATGTGTTGTGTCATAGTTTTGATGTCTTCACTATTATTCTACAATGTAGAAAATAGTAAAAATAAAGAAAAACCATTGAATGAGTAGGTGTGTCCAAACCTTTGACTGGTACTGTATGCTGGAACATTGGTAACATTGTAAAGACAACCTGTCTGTCTCTAGAGACTAGCTAGCTAAGCAAGCTAGCATGCCACATCTGCCAATCATCATCCTTATCTCCAAGTGTTTCTTCAGGTTCGAAGTCGAGTCTCTGTATGTCGAAAGCAGCTTTACCGTGTGCAAACATAGTTTGCATTCCTGCCCTTTTCTTCTTTGAACACAATTTGTTATTTGAAACGCTATCCAAAGTATGCACTGCGTTGGCGCACCAAACCTTTTTCTTTTGTGACCATGTATGTTGCTCAGGCGGGAAGATCAAAGTAGCACTCGGTTAATGACTGATGTTATTATGAAAGGTAATTAAGAAAACAGGCAATTGTTTTATGGACATATTTTTTCTGCCAACATCCCTTCTAAATTTTAAAGTAATCCTAGAAGAATTAGCAACTTTTTCAAAAGTTCTGGTAATCCGGTTACAAATATTTTTGCTGGTAACGTAACGGATTACAGTTACAGTTTTTTAAAATTCCATTACATGTAACGGATTACATACCATTTCAGATTGAGTCTCTCTTCAAACATTCAAAACGAGGACAGAGTTTGAGAAACACTGCCTTAATCCATAATGCCATAACTTTCTCATATGGTCCTGAGAATGCTCCATCTTTGTTATTTGTCTTCTCAGCCTCTACCGATAATAGATTAACCACCAACTGTAAAAAAAAAAGAATGGCGCTGCAATGGATAGCTGCTGTTTTACAGGCTCGAAGACCAATTCTGCATATTCTTTTTCTTCCGCTGATCGTAACTTTTTTTGCACATAACGTTTCCCCCATCGTATCCTATGACCAAAAAGAGGTTCTGGACATCAGAACAGCGATCACTAACCTTGATTTGGATGAAGATTTCTACTTCAACGAGTTGGAGGTGCAGGACATACTGCTCACCCTGGACCATGCCCTAATTGCCAAAACGCGGAAAAGAAAAAGGCGAAGTAAGAGAGGATGACGTGTGGGCACCCTGACAAAACCGCCCTTACCCACCGTACTATTGGCAAACATAGAATCAATGGAGACAAACTGGACTAGCTCTGTTCGAGACTGTCCTGTCACTAAAGGGGGAGTGTGTGTCTTAGGGCTAGGCGTCCCGTCAGCGGGACACCTGTCGACAATTTCCGGTGAAATTGGAGGGCACGCAATTCAAATAAATAAATAAATATTAAACAACAGACAATTTTCCAACTGACTCCCTGTACCAAAACTCAAAATTCTTCCTCATTTTGGAAGAAACAAGCCTGAAACCTTGAACAAAGACTGTTGACATCTAGTGGAAGCCATAAGAATTGCAATCTGGGGGCTGGAATTGCATAGGACCCATAGCTTTCCATTGTAAGAGCATGGGATCTCAAAAAAAACTTCTGGTTGGCTTTTCTTTGGATTCTCTCCTACCATATCAATTGTGTTTTAGTTTCATACATTATTTTAACATTTCTACAAACGTCAAAGTGTTTTCTATCCAATGGTACCAATTATATGCATATCCTGGCTTCTGGGCCTGAGTAACAGTCAGGCGGAAATTCTGAAAAAAAGGACCCTAGCCCTAACAAGTTTTAACAGCTGGTGCGCAATCTGTAATATTAAGGAAGTCTCGAGGTTCTGCTCGCTTGAGTTAGAATACTTCATGATAAGCTGTAGACTATAATATTTATCAAGAGAGTTTTCATTTATATTTTTCGTATATTTTTCGTAGCTGTCTATTTACCATCACAAACTGATACTGGCACTAGGACCGCACTCAATGAGCTGCATAAGCAAACAAGAAAACGCTCATCCAGAGGTGGCACGCCTAGTGGTCAGTGATTTTATTGAATGAAAACTGAAATCCATTTTTTGTCATTTCTACCAGCATGTCACCTGTGCAACTAGAGGAGAAAAAACTCTAGATCACCTTGACGCTTCGAACACACCGACAGCGTCATTGCATTTTGGTACACCAGAATTACATTCATTTCCAATGAAACGCTGCGTTTGCCTTGCAGCATTACGTTGCAGAGGCAGTTGCAGTGTGTTCGGTGTGGTGCATACGTTGAATTTATCGAACATATGCGTCAAACTGTATGCATAGACGGCTTGACAGAAATGGTAGCAGAAGTTGAATGTTGAACTTCTGTTGCATACATATCCCAGATGATGCTGCATACTATTTTGCGCAATGACGCTATCGGTGTGGTCGAAGCGTTACTCCACACACAGAAATGCATACAAAGCTCTCCCTCGCCCTCCATTTGGCAAATCTGACCATAACTCTATCCTCCTAATAAGCAAAAACTCAAACAGGAAGTACCAGTGATGCACTCAATACGGAAGGGGTTCGATGAAGCTGATGCTAAGGTACAGGACTGTTTCATTAGCACAGACTGGAATATGTTCCAGGATTCATCCAATGGCATTGTAGAGTTTACCACAGTCACCAGCTTCATTAATAAGTGTATCGATGACGTCGTCCTCACAGTGACCGTACGTACATATCCCAACCCGAAGCCATGGATTACAGGCAACATCCACACTGAGCTAAAGGCTAGAGCTGCTGGTTTCAAGGAGCAGGAAATTAATCCGGACCCTTATAAGAAATCCTGCAATGGGTCATGTTTCAGAGGACGCTTGACTCGACCTTCGCTTCTCCCGAACCTGTTGGGGAGTTGCAGCGATGAGACAAGATCGTAATTGGATATCACAAAAGTGGGGAGAGAAAAAAATGGGGTAAAATACACAAAAAATAAATCCTGCTACGACCTCCGACAAACCATCAAATAGGCAAATCGTCAATACAGGATTAAGATCAAATCCTACTCCACCGGCTCTGACGCTTATCGGATATTGCAGGGCTTGCAAACTATCACAGATTACAAAAGGAAACCCAGCCGCAAACTGCCCAGTGAACCGAGTCTACCAGACAAGCTAAATTCTTTCTATGCTCGTTTCGAGGCAAGCAACACTGAACCATACAGGAGAGCACCAGCTGTTCTAGACGACTGTGTGATCACGCTCTCCGTAGCCAATGTGAGTAAGACCTTTAAAACAGGTTAACAACAGACGGAATACCAGGACCCATACTCAGAGCATGTGCTGACCTGCTGGCAAGTGTCTTCACTGACATTTTCAACTTCTTCCTGAGCCAGTCTGTAATACCTACACCATAGTCCCTGTGTTCAAGAACGCCAAGGTAACCTGTCTAGATGACTATTGCCCCGTAGCAGTCACATTGGTTGCCATTAAATGCTTTGAAAGGCTGGTCATGGCTCACATCAACACCATCATCCCAGACACCATGGACCCACTCCAATTCACATACCGCCCCAATAGATTCACAGATGATGCAATCTCTATTAAACTCCACATTGCCCTTTCCAACCTGGACAAGAGGAACACCTATGTGAGAATGTTGTTCATTGACTACGGCTCAGCGTTCAACACCATAGTGCCCTCCAAGCTCATTACTAAGCTAAGGGACTGAACACCTCCCTCTGCAACTGGATCCTGGACTTCCTGATGGGCAGGCAACAACATATCCGCCACACTGACCTTCAACACAGGGGCCCCTCAGGGATGCATACTTAGTCCCCTCCTGTACTCCCTGTTCACCCACAACTGCGTGGCCGCGCACGACTCCAACACTATCATTTAGCTTGCTGACGACAGGACTGTGGTAGGCATGACCACCGATGACGGTGAGATGGCCTATAAGGAGGAGGTCAGAGACCTGGCATTGTGGTGACAGGACAACAACATATTCCTCAACATCAGCAAGACAAAGGAGCTGATCATGGACTATAGGGCACACCCCCATTCGGCTGTAGTGGAGCGGGTCCAGAGCTTTAAGTTCCTCGGTGTCTACATCCCTAAGGATCTATCAGGGACCACACACACCAACACAGTCATGAAAAGGGCACAACAACGAACGCCTGATCCTGTCAGGAGGCTGAAAAGATTTGGCATGGGCCCTCAGATCCTCAAAACATCTACAGCTATACCATTGAGAGCATCTTGACTGGCTTCTTGGTATGGAAAGTGCTTGACATCCGATCGCAAGACGTTACAGAGGGTAGTGCATACGGCCCAGTATATCACTGAGGCCGAGCTCCCTGCCATCCAGGACCTCTATACCAGGCGGTGTCAGAGGAATGCCCTAAAAATTGTCAGACTACAGCCACCCAAGTCATAGACTGTTCTCTCTGCTACTGCGCTGCAAGCGGTCCTGATGCACCAAGTCTGGAACCAACAGAACCCTGTACTGCTTCTCCTCCTGAGCCACAAGACTGCTAAATAGTTAGTTAAATAGTTAACTAAATAGCTTATTGAACTTTCTGCATTAACCCCTTTTTTCACTGACTTTTTTGACTCATCACATACGCTGCTGCTACTGTTTATTTTTCTTTCCTGTTTACTAGTCACTTTACAATTGGCTCATTCATCCCCCTCCTCTCCCCTGTAACTATTCCCCAGGTCGTTGCTGCAAATGAGAACGTGTTCTCAGTCAACTTACCTGGTAAAATAACGGTAAAAAAAAAATATTATAATAAAAAAAAAAATACTAGTCACTTTATTCCTAGTTATATGTACATATCTACTTCAATTACCTCGTACCCCTGCACATCGACTCCGTTCTGGTACCCCCGTGTTAGTCTACACCTGTTGTTTACGAAGCGTGTGACAAATACAATTTTATTTTATTTGTGCCCCCTTGTGAAAGCCAGACAAAAGCTCTCAATATCATCATATTCTGTCAGGTATATTGCCTCTGTGTGTCTAACACAGTTCAAATGGAATGACTGAAAATGTATTCCCTGTGAGCTCTTTGTGTAACACAGGAGGCTGCTGAGGGGAGGACGGCTCATAATAATGGCTGGAACGGTGCAAATGGAATGGCATCAAACACATGGAAACCATGCATTTAACGTATTTGATACCATTCCACTCATTCCGCTCGAACCATTACCATGAGCCCATCCTCCCAAGTGAAGGTGTCACCAACCTCCTGTGTTTGTGTGACTATTACAAATGGGTATGGATTTATTTTCCATGTGCTCTGTGTCCAAGTCCCTTCTACCCCAGTCAGCTTTCACTAGTTCTCTCATTATAACAGACTCCTGCTTCCATGGAAAGAGAAGGATCAGGTATTAGTCATGGCCACTCAACGGCAACCGACAGGGCTGCATTTCCATTCTCATGTGTAATTCTAAAGCCCTAAAATGGAGTCCCAGACACTGGCAGCCAGCAGGGCCATAACTACATATGAGGACACAGAGGTCCGGACCTCAATTTCTTTTTGTTGAAAAATTGAATAATAAATATTTATATATGTTGTATACAGAAAATCAATTATGGGTCAAAATCTACAGTAAAAATGTATCCCAGCTACTGCAGTAACATTAAAGGTCTCTGGCTAGCATTACTTAGCCAGCTAGAAGGATGAAGTAAGATGCTGAAGTTAAATGGAGCCTACACCAGCAGGATCAAACAATATGATACTAAGTTATCATAATAACTTTGCTTAACAGAGAGTAGGCTACTGAGACAGACAGTGATGTGGCGCTCAGTGGAGATGCTGAGGCAGGTTGCAATGCATGCAGGAGGAAGCAGAGGAGACAGCGAGAGAGAGGACGCAAGCAGAGAGAGATGTTAATATAGTTGTTCCCAAACTTGGGGTTGGGCGCCCCATGTGGAGTCTCTGAGAAAATCTATACTTATCGTATCTAAATGTCAAAAATGAAGATATGTGTCACGGCCGTTGAATGAAGAGGATCAAGGTGCAGCGTGGTGAGCTTTACATATTACTTTATTTATATGACGCCAACAATAAACAATCCAAAACAACCGTGAAGCTAAACGATATAGTGCCAACAAACAAAGACAACTTCCCAAAAAGACAGATGGGAAAAAGGGCTACCTAAGTATGGTTCTCAATCAGTGACAACGATAGACAACTGCCCCTGATTGAGAACCCTACCCGGCCAAAACATAGAAATACAAATAATAGAACATAGAATACCCACCCCAAATCACACCCTGACCAAACCAAATAGAGACATAAAAAGGATCTCTAAGATCAGGGCGTGACAATATGTTTCAATATGAACATCTCCATGTGGCCTATCTTCCCTATAGGCCTACATTAAAATGCAATCAAAATGTAAACAATACTGTTCTAAAAATGTCATATGTTTTCGTCTATATCGGTGGTTGTTGATCTTATCTCGATTGCCTGCTGGAGATATAGTTTGGCCATTACCCACCCTTTTCACCACTACATCACTGATACGAATAAAGAATCATAAGTAATATTCTAAAAATTCATGTGAAAGAGGTTGGTGGCACCATAATTGGGGAGGACGGGATGGTGGCAATGGCTGGAGCGGAATTGGTGGAATGGTATCAAATACAACAAACACATAGTTTCCATGTGTTTGATGCCATTCCATTCGCTCTGTTCCAGCCATTATTGTGAACCGTCATCCCATCAGCAGCCTCTACCTATGTGAATGTGATAATATGATCATCTGTGTGCTCCAATGATGTCTGTTTGTGCGGAGCTTGATTACTAATGCCTAGGAATACAAATGTGAACGGCAGTTGATGAGCTGACGCTACATGTCAGTATTAATAATTTTTCATATTTCCCGCCTTTCAGGGGTATAACATTACAATTGTATAGCTAATAGGCTATGTGTTTGCAGATCGACTGAGGTGAATAATGGCTGTGGTCATTTTTATAGTTTTTTTCTCTTCTCCAAATAGCATTTTAAGTTTATTTTAATTAATAGAAATGCTTTAAATGAGCTTCAACTTTCAAAAATAATCCTGGGAGGAGACTGTGCTCTGCGGCACAACCCCAATACACAACAAATCTTCCCCTTCTACATGAACTGTTGGGAGAGCTTGTTCTACAAGTCCAAGCATCTTGGTGCCTGCCTATCTCTCGTAGGGTAACGGCGGTCAACCTGACTCTCAAAAACAACGTCTTTAGACTGTGGCGTTGACACAGGCGTAGTAGGCATGTGAGTAGCCTGTGTCACAGTCTCGTCACACACTGAGTCAGTGTCCTGAGAACGTGACTTGTGAGCCTCAGGTGACGACTGCTGGGTTAGGATGTCACCCAGCTTTTTCCAAATGACATCTTCTGCAGTCTGGACAGTGTAGGACACAGGACCAGTCAGGGCCTCGTTTACCAGTTGCGATCAAACTTAAGCATTCCGATGATCGTACAAGATGCATTCTTATTTACAGGCCGACTTTTTAAGTGTTTCCCAAAAAAGGCTGTCGGGAAAAAAAAATCTTAGTTCGTTGTTAGACCATGTGTCAATACTGATAGGATTGAAAGAAAAGCAGCGCTGCTCTCGGAACAGCTTTTACATTCAAATCTTACCTTAACATTATAATTATTCCACAATACAGACGACGGATCAGCTCCTAGAGAGATATTACGACCTACGGCTGCAAATAGGATATTGAGGCAGCTTATTATGCTTACCCAATAATAATGCACTAAATCACATTGGGCACATCATTGCGCACGTTGCCACACATCATGAAACACATTGAGGCAAAAACTACAGACAGTAGCCTAGTCACAAAATATAACTAAATTGAATATGATTTTGATTACAATATTTTGAAATAGGCTACATGGGCCTATATTGGCTATGTACTTTTTAATGAAGTCATCTCAGTTTTCATTTGAAGCATCATTGTATCCTTCACTTGTTCGTAACACTTGCAAATACTTTGGCAACTTTGTATTTGTAGTCAACTTCATTATCAGCAGTCACAGTCAGAATGAAGTAGTTTAGGCTATGTTTAGCGGAGATCTTCTGTAAATAAAGTGACACGGAAGGGCAAAAAAAACATCTTACGATGCACTTTGGCGGCTCTACAAGTGGTCTGGATCATTCGTAGATGTGTGAAGGTTTTTAAAGAGCCACTTTACCAATGAAGGCTTGGGAAAACACTTAGACTACTTATGATACATTGTAAGGTTTTAACTATGATCTTAATGGAAAACTCCACCCAATAGCTTTATCGAACAAGGACAACCATATGTACATGCACAAAAACGTATAGGGCGATCAGTATAGCACAGAGCCTTCGCGAAATTACACAAAACAGGACTACATTTATTTTCAGATCTCAATCAAATGTATTTATATAGCCCTTCTTACATCCGCTGATATCTCAAAGTGCTGTACAGAAACCCAGCCTAAAACCCCAAACAGCAAGCAATGCAGGTGTAGAAGCACGGTGGCTAGGAAAAACTCCCTAGAAAGGCCAAAAGGTCCTTTGCTGTTGTTCTGGGATTGATTTGCACTTTTCGCACCAAAGTACATTCATCTCCAGGAGACAGAACGCATCTCTTTCCTGAGCGTTATGATGGCTGCATGGTCCCATGGTGTTTATACTTGTGTACTATTGTTTGTACAGATGAACGTAGTACCTTCAGGTGTTTGGAAATTGCTCCCAAGGATGAACCAGACTTGTAGAGGTCTACAATTTTCTTTCTGAGGTCTTGGCTGATTTCTTTTGATTTTCCCATGATATCAAGCAAAGAGGCACTGAGTTTGAAGGTAAGCCTTGACATACATCCACAGGTACACCGCCAATTGACTCAAATGATGTCAATTAGCCTATCAGAAGCTTCTAAAACCTTGACATAATTTTCTGGAATTTTCCAAGCTGTTTAAAGGCACAGTCAATTTAGTGTAAGTACACTTCTGACGCACTGGAATTGTGATACAGGGAATTATAAGTGAAATAATCTGTCTATAAACAATTGTTGGCAAAATTACTTGTGTCATGCACAAAGTAGATGTCCTAATCGACTTGCCAAAACGATAGTTTGTTAACAAGAAATGTGTGGAGTGGTTGAAAAACGAGTTTGAATACTTTCGCAAGCCACTGTACATACTACACTGCTCAAAAAAATAAAGGMAACACTTAAACAACACAATGTAACTCCAAGTCAATCACACTTCTGTGAAATCAAACTGTCCACTTAGGAAGCAACACTGATTGACAATACATTTCCCATGCTGTTGTGCAAATGGAATAGACAAAAGGTGGAAATTATAGGCAATTAGCAAGACACCCCCAATAAAGGAGTGATTCTGCAGGTGGAGACCACAGACCACTTCTCAGTTCCTATGCTTCCTAGCTGATGTTTTGGTCACTTTTGAATGCTGGCGGTGCTCTCACTCTAGTTGTAGCATGAGACGGAGTCTACAACCCACACAAGTGGCTCAGGTAGTGCAGCTCATCCAGGATGGCACATCAATGCGAGCTGTGGCAAGAAGGTTTGCTGTGTCTGTCAGCGTAGTGTCCAGAGCATGGAGGCGCTACCAGGAGACAGGCCAGTACATCAGGAGACGTGGAGGAGGCCGTAGGAGGGCAACAACCCAGCAGCAGGACCGCTACCTCCGCCTTTGTGCAAGGAGGAGCACTGCCAGAGCCCTGCAAAATGACCTCCAGCAGGCCACAAATGTGCATGTGTCAGCATATGGTAAATTTTTTTTTTTTTTAGGTATATGATCACACTGGTAATACTGTAGATAACTTGTTGTATTACTTGTGAGGCATTGCTGAGTGAGCATGATAAATCTTTTTTCTTTTTTACTGGACTGATGGCCTGCATTTGACGGTCAATCTGAGGGGAGGGAGGGAGGGAGCAGCGGTGAGGCTGTCTCTCACCCTACTCACTGTTCCTCTGATCTCCCTCCCTCCGCTAAGAAAAAGGGACACAGTCTCCCAACTGATGGCGAAACTGCATTTTTTCTGCCTCATGCACCAATGAATGTTGTTACCCCTATGAACAGAGAATGTGAAATATTCCTCAATATAAAAAGACACAAGCCGCTAATCAAAACAACGCAAACTTATTGGAACACTTTGCTATACTCATTCACTGGTTGTAGCGTGAGTGGAAGTAGGAGGAATGGGCATTTTATGGCTTATAAAAAAGTGTTGAAAGTGCTGAATAACAACAAACATGAACTTACTCATAAAAACAGCAGCTCTTTGCTGTATTCGTTGAGTCTCTAGCCATGATTTTTAAAAGTTTTGCTGTGTGTTCAAGGTTTCTTTTTACAGTCTATGGTTCGAGGAAACTGTGCAGACACTGTGATCTGAGCTATCTGATTGGCCAGCGGTAGGCCAATAGGTGCACTTGATTTGCTCTCTGGGCCTTCCGGGTAGGTGGAATGCTACCTTCAGACACATGAAATGGTTCAAAATGGAAACACTGCCTTCCCGGCACTAAATCTGCTGAATCAGATTATAAGTAACAGGGGATACAGAGGTGGCAAGGGGATAATGTTGGAACGGTTGGTCTGTGTGTGTGATATAGTAAAGCTTAACTTTCCTCAATTTTTCCTATTCATTCTCTAAGGTGTCTTATCACCATGGGTGTAATATATTTCTGGCCACTGGTTGGTTTTGTGACAATGTTCCACACCCCAAAGGCCACTGTAGAAAGGACACTTTCAGTCTGTCTATACTAAAACATTAGGTAACTCACGGAGCAAGGAGCGGAGTCTGTGACAGTAGGAGTTACGTTTTTGGCAAAAGTAGACCCTTGCCTTTTGGCTGATCCATTTGTGGTTTCAGGGTGGGTGAAAACATAGCTGGGTGCTGTGGAATCGGTGAGGGTAACCAGAAGTGGTCTTGCGATAATTGTTTGTGTTTCTGCTGGTCAGAAGAAGCAGGCGCTCCGTGTTAATCGAATGGGGTCAAGAGATGTGACTTGTTTTGCTGTCATGAAAAGGGTGCCATTGAAAGGAGTGTTTACTGAGGTAGCGGTAAATGTGAAAGCTGACCAAATGAAGGGGAAGATTTCCAGTGTTTGTGATGCTTGTTGTTTAGGTGACAGACAGGGTGGCGTATGTGGAGATACAGAAGAGTCATTGTCTGTTCTTTTGAGTTTTGATGTTGAGTCTTTGACCGGCAAAGAGATGTTAGGATATATAAGCTATCCTGTATGAGCTTTTGTGCTAAATACATTACGTCGTTACAGGTGTCAAGCTTATGGGCATGTGCCAGCAGTGTGTAGGAGGGAAGTTCCTAGGTGTGAGAAGTGTGCAGAAGGGCATGAGACAAAGGAATGTGTAGCATTGGGGAAAGTAATGGTATGTGTTAATTGTAAGGGGGGGCCCATGGGGCTGGGGATCAGAAATGTGCTGTGTGAGAGAGGCAGGTTGAGGTTTCCAGGGTTAGAGTAGTGCAGAAGTTGTCATATGCTGAGGCAGTGAAGAAAGTAGAGGAAGATGGGTCAAGGGGGAGGAATCCTGAGAGGAGTGGAGTGAGTAGTAGATCTGTACCAGTACAGAGGGATAAACCAACAAGTGATATATGTTTCAGTAAGATTGGATTTTTGGCATTTATAGCAATGGTTATCAACTGTACTGCAGGGTTGGAACGTAAGTCACAGAAAATAGAGGTTGTGGTGGCAGCTGCAGAGAGGTATTTGGGTGTGCGAGACTTGACATCAGAAGAGTTACAGGGTGTAATAAGTGGTGGTGTCCCATCCTTTCAGGCTGTTGGCCTGAAGTAGGACTAAATAGATTCAAATAGTGGAGTATGTTTATTTAAATTTTATTTTGAGATTTTTGTGAGTGTAGTGTTAGATGGTAGGGTATTAGTTGTATTTTTTTAAATTTATTGTTTAAAGCAAAGTATAAGGGAGTTATACTCCAGTCTAGTAGGTGGCAGTAATGCAACATATATTTGATGCCAAAACCTAATCGAAAAAGAAGAGGAAGAAGGACGTGGCAGGTAGCCTAGTGGTTAGAGCGTTGGGCCAATAACTGAAAGATCGAATCCCTGAGCTGACAAGGTAAAAATCTGTCGTTCTGCCCCTGAAAAAGTCAGTTAACCCACTGTTCTTAGGCCGTCATTGCAAATAAGAATTTGTTCTCAACTGGCTTGCCTAGTTAAATAAAGGTTCAATTTAAAAAATATATTTTTGTTATTTAAAGTTAGTTATGACATACCGGTCTGGCATTTCTCCATCTGGAAATGACTTCTTACAACACAACTGCAATTATTTTCTCTGTTTTATGTCCAAGATGGCTAACTTACTAGCTAGTTAGCTAACTTTAGCTGACTCTAGATCCAGTTTGCCAGCAGATCAGCACTCGCCAAAAAGACAGGTAAGTCACTTTTGCTTTAAGAACTTTCTAGTCATCCAATAGGTATGTAATGACACATTATATAAACTCTTTATAGTGTTTTATTTACATTTCAGAGGTGATAAGTTGGACAGATCGGGTGAAAAAAGCAGTTTCTCCACACGGCTTATCTCCCCCTTTCTCTATCACGCAGCAGGTTTCACCCACCCACCATTTAAAAAAAAGACCCAACAGAGCTCATTGCCTTCTTCAATCATGCAGAGACGGGCAGCATGAAGTTGTGCTTTACAATGGTATTCATATTACAGTTGACCTGGAAGTATTACATTTTTTGGGCGCTAAAATAACGTCAATTCTACATTACAGCGCGATGTACAAAAGTGTGTTAACTAACTATACCGTTATTTAGCATGGTTGTAGGCTACAGTAGGCTAGTACAGTAAAAGTTACAGTAGCTAGCTACACCTTTACTGAATGACAACAATGTAGCAGGAACACTGTCTGTCTATCTAGTTGGACTTAGAAATTGATAAATGAACAAATGGAGATATCACAAATTCATGCATCTGTGGCGGTGTCACTTCTTTAGCTATTCACTTGCTTTAAAGAGTGAAAAAAACTCAAGCCTTTATCCATACCAGCAGGACTCCCATGAAAAACTAGTTTTTTGGGGGGGGGGTTTTACACAAGGAAGGGGTAACATTAAAGTATTAGAACATGAAGGACAAACAATACAGCATCAAGACACTATCAAACATGTATCAGTCTTTCCGCAACAGAGCCATCCTTATGTGTGAGGGTGCGTGTGCATGATAGTGATATAAAATATATGTCATAGTTTCCTTTTTCATGATCACAATCTTGTGAAACCCGATCCCCCCACAGTTCCCCAATAGCTGTCCCTCAACCATTCGAGACCCCTCCCACAGTGCCCCCTCCAGAAAAAAAAACAAAAAAACAATTAATTCCATTCCCCACGATGCACCAACAACCAAGAGAATGAACTAAAAGAGAAAAAAGGAAAAGACAGAAGAAAACAGCAAACAACAAATGCAATTTAAAAATATATTTTTTTTATAAATTTATAACAAAGGACATCAAAGACAACTGAAATCATAACAGCAATGCCACTGTATATGTTTGTGTGCATGTCTGCACTATTACATGTATGTGTGTGTTCTTGTATGTGTTTATTTGAACGAGAGTGTGTGTATATGCATGTGTACAAACACCTGCACGGCATCAGCCTCAGGCAAACCGGCATTAGTTGTAAAAACACTGCCACTTAGTGTCATTCAAATGTACTTTTATTATGTTTTATTTTGACCATCATTCTCTCTCTCACACAGCAACTCCACTCCCACTTGTCTCCAATTCCACATACCAACCCTCAGCTTCCCTCAGCCCATCCCATCTATCTCTGCTGGCCACCCACTTATGTTCTACGCAACACATATCTTTCAACTATGCTATGATGTTTAACGTACAATTTCAATCTATCTAATCGAATAGAATCTACAGATTGTGTGTTGAAGATAAATCATTTTACTCAGAGTATTAGTAATTGACTGACCCGGTCTCTCCAGATCTCCTAACAGTACTATTTCTAGGGTCAATTTTAGATCAATGCTAGGCATGTTCAGCCATTCCAGAACCTGAGACAGGCTACCTGAGGGCAATACCAAAATAAATGGTCTATTGATTCTGTATCCTCACAACAAAATCTGCAGAGCTTCGATGATTTTATCCCCCAAACACTCAACATTTTGTTGGTGGCAAGAATTCTATGTAATAATTTTAGCTGAAAAGCACGAAGTCTTGGATCTTGCGTTGTTTTATATATCAACTCATACACCCTGTACCATTGAATCGTACATCAAAAATCTCTTCCGAACTATTTTGCAATCTGAATGGCACAGTTGTCAACATCCTGGTCCTCAAAATGAAACTGGTATACTTTCCGTTTTATGCTATTTTATTCCTCCCGCCAGTTTTGATCCTTTATATTGGGCAGACAGACCAGTTCCCTACCTCCTCCCGCTGCCACCCGCCTCCTCCATTTTTGGGGCAATGCTGTAATCAATTGGTTGTACTCTTGGATTGAGCAGACCTTCCCYTCCAATTCTGATAACTCCATGAAGGACATAACTCTACCATTACATTTTACAATACTCTTTAAGAACAAAATACCCGTTTCAAACATCTTTCCCATAAATACAGGTATTTTATCAACCAGCACATTTGAGTTCATCATAATATTTGTTGTATCTTTTCAGGGGGATGAAATTGAAATTGTAGCCAGCTCTGCAATGCTTGTTTGAAAAAGACAGATACTTTGAAAAAAGTACAATTTTCAATTAATCGAAAATGAGACATGGCAATGAAAAACTTATGTTGATTTCAGTTGGACAACCAGGTAATTAAAGCTAAAATGTTCTGTGCACTCTCACTAGATAGAATCAAATCAAATGTTATTGGTCACATGGTTAGAAGATGTTAATGCAAGTGTAGCGAAATGCTTGTGCTTCTAGTTCCGACCATTCAGTAATATCTAACAAGTAAAGGAATGAATAAGAATATGTACATATAAATATGGATGAGCGATGGCCGAACGGCATAGGCAAGAGGCAGTAGATGGTATAGAGTACAGTATATACATATGAGATGAGTAATGCAGGGTATGTAAACATTATATAAAGTGGCATTGTTTAAAGTGACTAGTGATACATTTATTACATCCAATTTTTTATTATTAAAGTGGCTAGAGATTTGAGTCAGTAGTAGCAGTTGGCAGCAGCCACTCAATGTTAGTGATGGTTGTTTAACGGTCTGATGGCCTTGAGATAGAAGCTGTTTTTCAGTCTCTCGGTCCCAGCTTTGATGCACCTGTACTGACCTCAACTTCTGGATGATAGCAGGCAGTGGCTCGGGTGGTTGTTGTCCTTGATGATCTTTTTGGCCTTCCTGTGACATTGGGTGGTGTAGGTGTCCTGGAGGGCAGGTAATTTGCCACCGTTGTGCAGAACTCACTACCCTCTGGAGAGCCTTGCGGTTCTGGGCGGACCAGTTGCCGTACCAGGCGGTGATACAGCCCGACAGGATGCTCTTGATTGTGCATCTGTAAAAGTTTGGGAGTGTTTTTGGTGATAAGCCAAATTTCTTCAGCCTTCTTCAGCCTGCGTAGAAGGCCAGCATCCCGGAGTCGCCTCTTCACTGTTGACGTTGAGACTGGTGTTTTGCGGGTACTATTTAATGAAGCTGCCAGTTGAGTACTTGTGAGGCATCTGTTTCTCAAACTAGACACTCTAATGTACTTGTCCTCTTGCTCAGTTGTGAACCGGGGCCTCCCACGCCTATTTAAATGGAGATATCAGAGAGGACAGTTATTACACCTTGAGGAGATACAGACAAGACATCCTCTACAGTTTTGGAGCAAAATAAACAAGTTAGGACCAAAACGACATAAGAAAATTCCAATGGAAGTCAGGGAAGAGCAGGGGGGGTTGAACTCTGATATTACACAGGGGTAGTTTGTTCTCAGGTAACAAAAATGTGGCATATTTTGAGGAAGGATTTTATAAAGACATGTGCTCCCTGAGAGCTAAAATGGAAAATACAAATGTTTGAACCCTCTTATATATGTAACCAATATTTAAATGAGAAGTTAAGATGATTGACACTGCAAAAAATGGGAAAGCATTTGGCATTGATGAACTGCCTAATGAGGTTTTAAAATCCCCTAAATTAATTTGAGGTCCTATATGATTTGCTACAAATTTGTTTTGAGTACAGTATAATGCCATCCATTTGGTATAAGTCTATATAGTGAATCCCATTCTCAAATCTTTAAAAAATGACCCGAGAGTGCCACTGAACAATAGAGACATCGATTTATTAACTTCTTATGGCTGCAGGGGCAGTATTGAGTAGCTTGGATGAAAAGTGCACAGAGGTGCCCATAGTAAACTGCCTGCTCCTCAGTCCCAGTTGCTAATATATGGCGGGTATATAAAGTATGGCTTCCTTTTGTGGCTAAACACTGTTCTCAGATTATTGAATATTGTGCTTTTGCCGTAAGCTTTTGAAATCTGACACAGCGGTTGCATTAAGAACAAGTGTATGTATCTTTAATTCTATGTAAAACATGTATCTTTCATCAAAGTTTATGATGACTATTTATGTTATTTGACGTGGCTCTCTGCAATTTCTCCGGATATTTTGGAGGCATTTCTGAACATGGCGCCAATGTAAACTAAGGTTTTTGGATATAAATATGAACTTTATCGAACAAAACATATATGTATTGTGTAACATGAAGTCCTATGAGTGTCATCTGATGAGGATCATCCAAGGTTAGTGATTCATTTTATCTCTATTTCTGCTTTTTGTTACTCCTCTCTTTGGCTGGAAAAATGGCTGTGTTTTTCTGCGGCTATTTACTGACCTAACATAATCGCAAGGTGTGCTGAAATCAGACATGTTGGCTGGATTCACAACAAGTGTAGCTTTAATTTGGTGTCTTTCTTGTGTGATTTCATGAAAGTTTGATTTTTATAGTAATTTATTTGAATTTGGCGCTCTGCATTTTTACTGGCTTTTGGCCAAGTGGGAGGTTACCGTCCCACATATCCCAGAGAAGTTACCTTCTTTGGGGTAGGGGGCAGTATTTTCACGTCCGGATGATAAGCGTGCCCAGAGTAAACGGCCTGCAACTCAGCCAAAAAAATCTAGAATATGCATATTATTAATAGATTTGGATAGAAAACACTCTGAAGTTTCTAAAACTGTTTGAATGACATCTGTGAGTATAACAGAACTCATATGGCAGGCAAAAACCTGAGAAAAACCCAACCAGGAAGTGGGAAATCTGAGGCTGGTCGATTTTCAACTCAGCTCCTATTGAAGATACAGTGGGATATTGGTAATGTTGCAATTCCTACGGCTTCCACTAGATGTCAACAGTCTTTAGAACCTTGTCTGATGCTTCTACTGTGAGGTGGAGCCGAATGAGAGGGGATTGAGTAAGGTCTACCATGACCTGAACATGTGCTGACCATGCGCGTTCATGTGAGAGCGAGCTCTGTTCCATCGCACTTCTGAAGACAAAGGAATTCTCCGGTTGGAACATTATTTAAGAATTATGTTAAAAACATCCCAAAGATTGATTCAATATTTCGTTTGTCATGTTTTTACGGACTGTAATATAACTTTAACTTTTCGTCCGTACTTTCCGCTGGACTTGCCCGCGCGTCGTGAGTTTTGAAAGTGTACTGAACGCTAGAACAACAAGGAGGAATTTGGACATAAATGATGGACATTATCGAACAAAACAAACATTTATTGTGGAACTGGGATTCCTGGGAGTCCATTCTGATGAAGATCATCAAAGGTAAGTGAATGTTTATAATGTTATTTCTGACTTCTGTTGACTGCACAATATGGCGGTATATTTTTGCCTTGATTGGGCTCTGAGCGCCGACCTCAGATTACTGCATGGTTTGAGCTTTTTTGAAATCTGACACAGCGGTTGCATTAAGGAGAAGTGCATCTAAAATCCATGCATAACACTTGTATTTTCATCAACATTTATAATGAGTATTTCTGTAAATTGATGTGGCTCTCTGCAAAATCACCGGATGTTTTGGAACTTCTGAACGTAACGCGCCAATGTAAACTCAGATTTTTTTATATAAATATGAACTTTACCGAACAAAACATACATGTATTGTGTAACATGAAGTCCTATGAGTGTCATCTGATGAAAATCATCAAAGGTTAGTGATTCATTTTATCTATAATTCTGCTTTTTGTGAATCCTTTCTTTGGCTGGAAAAATGGCTGTGTTATTCTGTGAATAGGCACTCACCTAACATAATCGTTTGGTTTGCTTTCGTCGTAAAGCCTTTTTGAAATCGGACACTGTGGCTGGATTTACAACAAGTGTATCTTTAAAATGGTGTAAAATACATGTATGTTTGAGGAATTTTAATTATGGGATTTCTGTTGTTTTGAATTTGGCGCCCTGCAGTTTCACTGGCTGTTGAAGAGGTGGGACGCTACCGTCCCACGTACCCTAGAGATGTTAACACGCTTAAATGTTTTACTCACGTCACTGTGGCACTGTGTCAAATCCATGAAGAAGGTGTTTAGCTTGTCCGGAAGCAAGTTGTCGGTGTCTGTGACGTGGCTGGTTTTCCCTTTGATTGTCTGTAGACCCTGCCACATACAGTGGGGAGAACAAGTATTTGATACACTGCCGATTTTGCAGGTTTTCCTACTTACAAAGCATGTAGAGGTCTTGTAAATTTATTATCCTAGGTACACTTCAACTGTGAGAGACGGAATCTAAAACAAAAATCCAGAAAATCACATTGTATGATTTTTAAGTAATTAATTTGCATTTTATTGCATGACATAAGTATTTGTTCACCTACCCACAGTAAGAATTCCGGCTCTCACAGACCTGTTCGTTTTCTTTAGAAGCCCTCCTGTTCTCCACTCATTACCTGTATTAACTGCACCTGTTTGAACTCGTTACCGTATAAAAGACACCTGTCCACACACTCAATCAAACAGACTCCAACCTCTCCAAAATGGCCAAGACCAGAGAGCTGTGAAGGACATCAGGGATCAAACTGTAGACCTGCACAAAGCTGGGATGGGCTACAGGACAATAGGCAAGCAGCTTGGTGAGAAGGCAACAACTGTTGGCGCAATTATTAGAAAATGGAAGAAGTTCAAGATGACGGTCAATCACCCTCGGTCTGGGGCTCCATGCAAGATCTCACCTCGTGGGGCATCAATGATCATGAGGAAGGTGAGGGATCAGCCCAGAACTACACGGCAGGACCTGGTCAATGACCTGAAGAAGCTGGGACCACAGTCCAAAGAAAACCAATAGAACACACTACGCCGTCATGGATTAAAATCCTGCAGTGCACGCAAGGTCCCTCTGCTCAAGCCACGCGCATGTCCAGGACCGTCTGAAGTTTGCCAATGACCATCTGGATTATCCAGAGGAGGAATGGGAGAAGGTCATGTGGTCTGATGAGACAAAAATTGAGTTTTTTGGTCTGAACTCCACCGCCGTGTTTGGAGGAAGAAGAAGGATGAGTACAACCCCAAGAACACCATCCCAACCATGAAGCATGGAGGTGGAAACATCATTCTTTGGGGATGCTTTTCTGCAAAGGGGACAGGACGACTGCACCGTATTGAGGGGAGATGGATTGGGCCATGTATCGGCGAGATCTTGGCCAACAACCTCCTTTCCTAAGTAAGGAGTTGAAGATGGGTTCATGGCTGGGTCTTTCAGCATAGACAACGACCCGAACACACGCCAGGGCAACTAGGAGTGGCTCCGTAAGAAGCATTCAAGGTCCCGGAGTGGGCCTAGCCAGTCTCCAGACCTGAACGCCAATAGAAAATCTTTGGAGGGGCTGAAAGTCCGTATTGCCCAGCGACAGCCCCGAAACCTGAGAGATCTGGAGAAGGTCTGTATGGAGGAGCGAGTGGGCCAAAATCGCCTGCTGCAGTGTGTACGCAAACCTGGTCAAGAACTACAGGAAACGTATGATCTCTGTAATTGCAACAAAGGTTTCTGTACCAAATATTAAGTTCTGCTTTTCTGATGATCAAATACTTATGTCATGCAATAAAATGCTAATAATTACTTAAAATCATACAATGTGATTTCTGGATTTTTGTTTTAGTGCCGTCTCTCACAGTTGAAGTGTACCTATGATAAAAATTACAGACCTCTACATGCTTTGTAAGTAGGAAAACCTGCAAAATCGGCAGTGTATCAAATACTTGTTCTCCCCACTGTACATCTCGTGTCTGAGCCGTTGAATTGCGACTCCACTTTGTCTCTATACTGACGTTTTTCCTTTTTGATTGCCTTACGGAGGGAATAACTACACTGTATTCTGTCATATTCCCAGTCACCTTTCCATGGTTAAATGCGATGGTTCGCGCTTTCAGTTTTGCGCGAATGCTGCCATCTATCCACGGTTTCTAGTTAGGGTAGGTTTTAATAGTTACAGTGGGTAAAACATCTCCTATACACTTCCTGACAAACTCAGTCACTGTATCAGTGCATACGTCAATATTATTCTCGGAGGCTATAATATCCCAGTCGGCGTGATCAAGATCTTGCCTATAGGAAGGGAGGAGCAAAATTGTGATCAGATTTGCCTAAAGGGGGGCGGGGGATAGCCTTGTAGGGATCCCGGAAGTTGGAGTAGCAGTGGTCGAGTGTTTTAGCAGCACGAGTACTACAGTCAATATGTTGGCTACTTCGGTACCCTTTTCCTCAAATTTGCTTTGTTAAAATCCCCAGTTACAATAAATGCGGCCTCATGATATGTGGTTTCCAGTTTGCATACAGTCCAGTGAAGTTCTTCGAGGTCCGTCGTGTTATCGGCTTGAGGGGGGATATACAGGGCTGTGACTATAACAGAAGAGAATTCTCTTGGGAGATAATCCGGTCGGCATTTGATTGTGAGGTATTCTAGGTCGGATGAACAAAAGGACTTGAGTTCCTGTATGTTATCACAATCACACCATGAGTTGTTAATCATGAAATATACACCCCCGCCCTTCATCTTCCCGGAGAGATATTTATTCCTGCCTGCGCGATGAACTGAGGACCCAACTGGCTGGACGGACTCAGAGAGTATATCCTGAGAGAACCATGTTTTCGTGAAACAGAGTATGTTACAATCCCTGATGTCTCGCTGGAAAGAAATCCTTTCCCTGAGCTCGTCAACTTCATTATCCAGAGACTGAACATTAGCGAGTAATATACTCGGAAGCGGTGGGTGGTGTGAGCGCCTCCTAAATCGGACTAGAAGACCATGCCGAGTACCTTTCTTCTGTTGGCGGTGTTTTGGGTCGGCCTCTGGAATCAGTTCAATCCTAACTCCGTCAATTTTAAACAACTGGCTGAGTACATTTAAATGAAAAACAAGAGCAGATCTGGATTTGAAATCAGACAGTGTTTGGAGATATTGAATATCAGGGCCAGGGTTAGGTTGCACGTTGGCTGATATCAACAAAAGAAGAATAACTAGGCACCTCTGTTTAACAACTTTTGACGGCTTCTCTTTTTTAAGAGACCTACTTCAAGCAAATTCTACAAGTGAGTTTCCAGACAATACAAAACAGTAACTTTAAACCATTAGACTTTAGTAATGACACAAGTTCGTACTGTTCACATCATGACCCAAATGCATCGGCACAAAAAGAGCGAGTTCCTACAGACACAATGTCTAATGAAGGGGAGATGTACTCACCCAGCGACAATGTTAGTTTTCTCAGGAAAGTCAGTGCGCAAAGCAATACCACGAAAATTTTAATTTTCTCTGAGAGATGTAATAAATAGAGGCCAAGGAAAGGTAAGGGGAGAGAGGGACTGTGTGTGTGTATGAGTCTGTGTGAGTAGATTGGGGGTGGGGGTTGATTGAGAGAACGGTTTGGGGATTGATGAGCTGCCACTGACAGCCAGGTGGAGAGCGAAGAGGAGCAGCTTGGATGAGACTCCGTAGACGGAAAAGAGGATAGAACCCAGGCCAGCCAGAGAGCGGGTTACTTTGGTAAACTTCGAGTAGGGAAGTGAAAATAGCGCTAAAAGAATTTCCGAGTTGAGGGAGACCTGCGATCTTTACACAAACAACTTGACATGCTGCCATCTTAGCCCTGTATCTACAAATATTTTTAAAACTATTTTCTAGGTGTATTTTTGATTCAAAAACATAGCTGCCCCACTACATGGATTTCTATGGCTTAGCTTCCAACATTCTAATGTCAATTGCACAATATGGGCTATTTTTAAACAATAGTTGTGGGTGGTGCTTTCAAAGTTGGTTATATTATATATTATTTGAAAAGGTAATTTCATGTCCTTTCAGAACCACGTTTCGAACAAAGTTCAAAATGTATAAGATAAGGGTTTCCTTAAGCAATTTATACAGGCATTTCTGATATGTACCCTAGAGGTCAAAGTTCTGTTGACCTGAACATTCCTGAAAATGTGTCTGATGGATAGCTGTGAATCTTAGCTTTCCAATGATATATGATTAAAAGGTATACGTGAGCAACTTGTTGTACACTTGTTGTATACTGACATTGTTTGTCATAGGGTAAAATCCCTATGGGGAAATGACTGGGATGAAAGAAAGGGTGATAACAGAGAAAGCTGCCATTGCTGCATTGCTATCACACATTTTCCATCTCTAGGGACATAGACCTTCAAGAAAATCACTCAGACATCGTCACCCTGATATCCCAAATGTGGGGGTCTGACCCATGGACTAATTCAAGAACTGAGAGACAGAGTGTGACCCAGACCCTGACCTGGGTGTCCAAGGCTGTTCATTCACTCTGAGCGTTCCATAGCAGAGGCCCTTAGCACTAGAGTTGCACATCCCCATCATAATAAACAGTATTTTGCACAAAGCATTGATACTCCCTGGAGTACGTCAAGGTTAATGATTCTTGATGTTTATAAAGCTGACTGTTCCTCTAATTTTTGGACCTCATTTGGACCAGAAACCATCAAATTGATATTTGAAAATCATGCCGTTAAATATAACGAATATAATGAAAACATATGCAAAGCTACTTGATACGGAGCTGGGGTATTTTTTTTCCAGCTAATCCCTACTAGAAATACCATATGTTGGCTTGATCAAATGCTTTTGAAAAGCAGTGCAACGCTTGTGATTAAAATGACCAATAATATCTCTAGGGCTGATTCCTAAATACTCCAAAGCTTAGAACCATATGATTTGGTGCCAGCATCTGTGTGTAATATGTCACTGTGGGAAAACGGAACACAACATGTTTTCTCTCGAACACAACCCTGGTAAGAGGGGTGAAGGTCAACCTTCTCTCCCCCTCAACCTACTTTGTTGTGCAATGATGTTGAACCTGCAGACCACCATCTGTAGTCCATCTTCCTATATCAGCAACCATGTTCATTCAAAGCATACACATAAGATGCATCCTTATTTGCTATAAAAGACACATCATGTTTATCATCATACCATACTTTATTTGAATGATGTGATCCATTCTCATGACATTTACTGAGTACCTTGAACTCATTATATTACAACATGTCTTTTAGCATGTAGCTATATAAAAAAAAAAGGTAATCAATGTATTACAGTGTGTAGGTAGGCTACCAGGTTAGAAGACTTTGTTGAGAATCAATGCTGATTTGGTGCAGCTGGGTAGCATGTGTTGGAAACCGTTACCATCCAAGTAATTAAGACATGGAATAAGAAACAACCTCGCAAAGAAATAACATGTTTATGGGGCACTTGTTAAATTGCTCACGTCCATATCAAAAGTCGTAATTGAGAGCAGTGTGTGTTTGCAGAAATTTCCCTTTGAGAAATCAGGTCCAGCTCCCCTGGCAGGTGGTCATGTAAAAATGAGGGAGTGCGTGTGCACATGTGTATGGTGTGTTGCTGTAAGATCTCCATAGTCCTCTTTGACATAGGGGTTAGACTAGAATCTGATTTATTCAAATGTTATTTAACCTTTATTTAGACAGGGAGACCTTGTGTAGTTAGGACCTGAATTCGGACTGGTCTGAATTGCTAGTTGGGTCAAGCGGTGAAGGCATTCCGATGAGTTGGGTCTGAGGGGTGTTGTAACTGAATCTGATAGACATCAAATCAAATCAAATGTATTTATAAAGCCCTTCTTACATCAGCTGATATCTCAAAGTGCTGTACAGAAACCCAGCCTAAAACCCCAAACAGCAAGCAATGCAGGTGTAGAAGCACGGTGGCTAGGAAAAACTCCCTAGAAAGGCCAAAACCTAGGAAGAAACCTAGAGAGGAACCAGGCTATGAGGGGTGACCAGTCCTCTTCTGGCTGTGCCGGGTGGAGATTATAACAGAACATGGCCAAGATGTTCAAATGTTCATAAATGACCAGCATGGTCAAATAATAATAATCACAGTAGTTGTCGAGGGTGCAGCAAGTCAGCACCTCAGGAGTAATATATAGATATAAGGCAAGCTTAAGCTCCAATCTGATAATTGTTATGATATGGTAGTAGTGATAGATCCAATTGTTCTATAATATTGATTATAGTCAGAGGTGCACAGCTAAAAAGTTGACAGTCTATTTCAGCACTGCGCTGTGTACCTTTAACCATGCAGTATACTCCATGCAACCATTGTTATGCTGAAGATTAAATAAAGAACCAGAAGGCCCTCACGCTGTTAAAGCTCCCAATTCACCGCTTTATTGACGTTTCGATCCGAAACGGATCTTCGCCAGGTCAAACAAACAAACTGAGTGATCACATCCCAAAATATACACATTTCACCATACATGACATATGGTGGGTGCAAAAACAATTTGTGTATCTCTAATAATTTGATATCAATGAGATGGGCACATCTAGTACTGACAGAAAATAATATTTACTTACAAAATGACCAAGTAAGTGACCTGGAAGGCAAGATAAATCATAAGTGACATATTCATGTAAGAAATGGTCTGATATCAAACTC
Source organism: Salvelinus sp. IW2-2015 (assembly GCF_002910315.2). NCBI lineage: Eukaryota > Metazoa > Chordata > Actinopteri > Salmoniformes > Salmonidae > Salvelinus > Salvelinus sp. IW2-2015. Next base: position 1,323,700 of record NW_019942528.1, on the reverse strand, counting down.
TTGGTTAAGACCTCTAGGAGACATGGTACAAAAACGGTGACTCCAATACTATTATTTTCACAACAATAGATTATCAGTATCTACCCTCCTTTCCACTATACTGGTGTAACAGAGCGTACTATAGGTAGTCGTACTACGCCACCTTTTCAACAAGGTAAGGTCATCTTGTAACAACTGGCAAAGAATATAAAACATAGGTTGTTATATCAAGGGTAGAGCAGGGGAGGAAATACAGCAAATAAGTGCAAATAGTTTTTATTTATTTTCAACCATAAACATATGGATGTGCATACAGTGGCTTGCGAAAGTATTCACCCCCTTGCCATTTCTCCTATTTTGTTGCCTACAACCTGGAATTGAAATAGATTTTTGGGGGGTTTGTATCATTTGATTTACACAACATGCCTACCACTTTGAAGATGCAACATATTTTTTATTGTGAAACAAACAAGTAATTAAACAAAAAAACGGAACTTGAACGTGCATAACTATTCACCCCCGCCAAAAGTCAATACTTTGTAGAGCCACCTTTTGCAGTAATTACAGCTGCAAGTCTCTTGGGGTATGTCTCTATAAGCTTGGCACATCTAGCCACTGGGATTTTTGCCCATTCTTCAAGGCAAAACTGCTCCAGCTCCTTCAAGTTGGTTGGGTTCCGCTGGTGTACAGCAATCTTTAAGTCATACCACAGATTCTCAATTGGAATGAGGTCTGGGCTCTGACTAGGCCATTCCAAGACGTTTAAATGTTTCCCCATAAACCACTCGAGTGTTGCTTTAGCAGTATGCTTAGAGTCTGGAAGGTGAACCTCCATCCCAGTCTCAAATCATTGGAAGACTGAAACAGGTTTCCCTTAAGAATTTCCCCGTATTTAGCACCATCCATCATTTCTTGAATTCTGACCAGTTTCCCCAGTCCCTGCTGATGGAAAAACATCCCCACAGCATGAAGCTGCCACCACCATGCTTCACTGTGAGGATGGTATTCTCGAGGTGATGAGAGGTGTTGGGTTTGCGCCAGACATATCGTTTTCCTTGATGGCCAAAAAGCTAAAGCTAAAGCTTTTAGTCTCATCTGACCAGAGTACCTTCTTCCATATGTTTGGGGAGTCTCCCACATTCCTTTTGGCAAACACCAAACGTGTTTGCTTATTTTTTTCTTTAAGCAATGACATTTTCTGGCCACTTTTCCGTAAAGCACAGATCTATGGAATGTACGGCTTAGAGTGGTCCTATGGACATTTATCTTTGGTCTCTTTGTTGCCTCTCTGATTAAAAACGTATTGACTTACGGATCCCTTTAGCGGGATCATTTTCGTAAACAACCGCTGAATGGCAGAGCGCCAAATAAAATAAAAAAACACAAAAAATATTTATTTTCATGAAATCACAAGTGAAATATACCAAAACAGAGCTTAGCTTGTTGTTAATCCACCTATCGTGTCAGATTTTGAAAATATGCTTTACAGCGAAAGCAATCCAAGCGTTTGTAAGTTGATCGATCACTAGACAAAACAGTAAGAACACCTAGCAGCCATGTAGATTGGTCACGAAAGCCAGAAAAGCAATAAAATTAATCGCTTACCTTTGATGATCTTCGGATGTTTGCACTCACGAGACTCCCAGTTACACAACAAATGTTCCTTTTGTTCGATAAAGATTTTTTTTATATCAAAAACCTCCATTTGTTTGGCGCGTTATGTTCAGTATTCCACAGCCTTAGGCAAGTCATCAAGGCTTGACGAAAATTCCATATAGTATCCGTAATCAATCCTCAGGTTGTTTTTAACATCAATAATCGATCATATTTCAACCGGACTGTAAACTATTCAATACTGGAGAGAAAGAAAATGTCGCGCAACAACTAATGGAGGGACATTCGTGTATCCAGTAACGCGTTTTGATAAATCTCGCTCATTTTTCAAAATAAAAGCTTGAAACTATGTTTAAAGACTGTTCACACTCTGAGGAAGCCACAGGAAAAGGAATCTGGTTGACCTTTGAAGGAAGAAAGTCAGGTAAAAGAACGGTGATTTTTCAAAATAGAAGTCACGTCCGGGTTGGATTTCCTCAGGTTTTCGCCTGCAAAATCAGTTCTGTTATACTCACAGACAATATTTTGACAGTTTTGGAAACTTTAGAGTGTTTTCTATCCTACTCTGTCAATTATATGCATATTCTAGCATCTGGACCTGAGAAATAGGCAGCTTACAATGGGAACGTTATTTTTCCAAACATACAAATTCTGCCCCCTAGCTTCAAGAAGTTATTAATGCCCTCCTTGCATGGTCTGTGAGTTTTGGTGGGTGGCCCTCTCGTGGCACGTTTGTTGTGGTGCCATATTCTTTCCATTTTTTAATAATGAATTTAACGGTGCTTCGTGGGATGTTCAAAGTTTCTGATATTTTTAATAACCCAACCCTGATCTGTACTTCTCCACAACTTTGTCTCTGATTTGTTTGGAGAACTCCTTGGTCTTCATGGTGCCGCTTGCTTGGTGGTGTTGCCGACTCTGGGGCCTTTCAGAACAGGTGTATATATACTGAGATCCTGTGACAAATATGTGACACTTAGATTGCACACAGGTGGACTTTATTTAACTAATTATGTGACTTCTGAAGGTAATTGGTTGCACCAGATCTTTAATTTAGGGGCTTCATAGCAAGGGAGTGAATACATATGCACGCTCCACTTTTCAGTACGTTTTTTATTTTTTGAAACAAGTAATTTTTTTCATTTCACTTCACCAATTTGGAAATGAAATCCAAATAAATTACAGGTTGTAATGTAACAAAATAGGAAAAACGCCAAGGGGGATGAAAAGTTTTGCAAGGCACTGTAGTTCAAAAGATGTTTTAAAAAGTTGTTTTGAAAAAAGATGTTTTGAAAAGTCACAAAATCAATCATAAAATCTTTAGATTTTGCAATCGTACAGATTTCACTGCAATAGGATATAATTTGTCAAATGTAATACAACATTGTCAATAGCAGTTAATAGGTAAATAAATGTACTCCATATACACAAACAGAAAAACATCTATTTTACAGGCACAATGAAACCAGTATTCAGGGGGGTGTGCCAGGGGAGAAGGGAAACGGAGAAGGGGAGTTTGGGCTACAAATAAATCAAAACTGTCACGCCCTGACCATAGAGAGCCCTTGGTTCTCTATGGTGTTTAGGTCAGAGCGTGACTAGGGGGGTGTTCTAGTCATTTTATTTCTATGTTGGTGAGTTGTATGGTTCCCAATTAGAGGCAGCTGGTAATCGTTGCCTCTAACTGGGGATCATATTTAGGAAGCCCTTTCTCCCACCTGCTTTGTGGGATATTGTTTTGTCTCTGTGCATGTAGCACCACTGAGGTCACGTTTTCGTTGTTGGTTATTTGTTTTTTGGTAGTTTCACTTTGAATAAAGATGTGGAACTCAAATCACGCTGCGCCTTGGTCCGTCCTTGTTAACGACTGTGACAAAATCTAACTTTATTTGTTACATGCTTCGAATACAACAAGTGTAGACCTTACCTTGAAATGCTTACTTACAAGCCCTTAACCAACAGTGCAGTTCAAGAAGAGTTAAGAAAATATTTACCAAATAAACTAAAGTAAAGAATTATAAAAAGTAACACAATAAAATAATAACGAGGCTATATACAGGGTGTATCGGTACCGAGTCAGTGTGCGGGGGTACAGGTTAGTTGAGGTAATTTGTACATGTAGGTAGGGGTGAAGTGACTATGCATAGACAATAAACAGCGAGTAGCAGCAGTGTACAAAACAAATGGAGGGGGGGTGGGGGGTTGTCAATGTAAATAGTCCGGTGGCCATTTGATTAATTGTTCAGCAGTCTTATGGCTTGGGAGTAGAAGCTGTTAAGGAGCCTTTTGGTCCTAGACTTGGCGCTCCGGAACCGCTTACCGTGCGGTAGGCAGGGAAAAAGTTGATGACTTGGGTGACTGGCATCTCTGACAATTTTATGGGCTTTCCTCTGACACCGCCTATTATATAGGTCCTGGATGTTAGGAAGCTTGGCCTCAGTGATGTACTGGGCCGTACACACTGCTCTCTGCAGCACCTTATGGTCAGATGCCGAGCAGTTGCCATACCAGGCGGTGATGCAACCGTTCAGGATGCTCTCAATGGTGCAGCTGTAGAACTTTTTGAGGATCTGAGGACACATGCCAAATCAGTCTCCTGAGGTGGAATAGGTTTTGTCATGCCCTCTTCAGGACTGTCATGGTGTGTTTGGTCCATGATAGTTCGTTGGTGATGTGGACACCAAAGAACTTGAAACTCTCAACCCGCTCCACTACAGCCCTGTCGATGTTTCCTGTAGTCCATGATCAGCTCCTTTGTCTTGCTCACATTGAGGGAGAGGTTGTTTTCCTGGCACCACACTGCCAGTTCTCTGACCTCCCTATAGGCTGTCTCATTGTTGTCGGTGATCAGGCCTACCACTGTTGTGTCGTCAGCAAACTTAAGGATGGTGTTGGAGTAGTGCGCGGCCACGCAGTCGTGGGTGAATAGGGAGTACAGGAGGGGACTAAGTACACACACCTGAGGGGCCCCAGTGTTGAGGATCAGCGTGCAGACGTGTTGTGGCCTACCCTTACCAGCTGGGGGCGGCCCGTCAAGAAGTCCAGGATCAAGTTGCAGAGGGAGGTGTTTGGTCCCAGGGTCTTTAGCTTAGTGATGAGCTTCGTGGGCACCATGGTGTTGAACGCTGAGCTATAGTCAATGAACAGCATTCTCACATAGGTGTTCCTTTTGTCCAGGTGGGAAAGGGCAGTGTGGAGTGCAATACGGATTGCGTTTTCTGTGGATATACAAATTGGAGTGGGTCTAGGGTTTCTGGGATAATGGTGTTGATATGAGCCATGACCAGCCTTTCAAAGCACTTCATGGCTACTGACGTGGGTGCTACGGTGCGGTAATCACTTAGGCAGGTTACCGTCGCTTCCTTGGGCACAGGGACTATGGTGGTCTTCTTGAAACATGTAGGTGTTACAGACTCGGTCAAGGAGAGGATGAAAATGTCAGTGAAGACACTTGTCAGTTGGCGCATGGTTTTAGTACATGTCATGGTAATCTGTCTGGCCCCGCGGCTTTGTGAATGTTGACCTGTTTAAAGGTTGCTCTCGGCTACCGAGAGCGTTATCACACGGTCATCCAGAACAGCTGGTGCACTCATGCATGCTTCAGTGTTGCTTGCCTCGAAGCGAGCATAAAAGGCATTTAGCTCGTCTGGTAGGGTCAAACATAAAGGCAAATTAATGGATGCTCCCCCCTAGTTTTTTTTACTGACAGTCAATCAGTAATAATATGACTGGGTAGCACATGTCTGGGTTTCCCTTTGTAATCCGTAATAGTTTTCAAGCCCTGCCACATCCGACGAGCGTCAGAGCTGGTGTAGTAGGATTAAATCTTAATCCTGTATTGACGGTTTCATTGTTTGATCGTTCGTCTGAGGGCATAGCTGGATTTCTTATAAGCGTCCGGATTAGTGTCCTGCTCCGTGAAAGCGGCAACTCTAGCCTTTAGCTCGATGCGGATGTTGCCTGTAATCCATGGCTTCTGGTTGGGATATGTACGTACAGTCGTTGTGGGGATGACGTCGTCGATGCACTTATTGATGAAACCGGTGACTGAGGTGATATACTCCTCAATGCCATTGGATGAATCCCGGAACATATTCCAGTCTGTGCTAGCAAAACAGTCCTGTAGCGTAGCATCCGTGTCATCTGACCACTTCCGTATTCAGCGAGTCACTGGTACTTCCTGCATTAGGAAGTACCAGCCACTAGGACCGTCACTTCTGGATGAGCATTTTCTTGTTTGCTTATGGCCTTATAGAGTTGCTTGTGTTGTGCAGTCTAGTGCCAGGATCGGTCTGTGGTGGTAAATAGACGGCTACAAATAATCATCTCTTGGTAGAGAGTGTGGTCTACAGCTTATCATAAGGTACTCTACCTCAGACTTCAATACCTCGAGAGTTCTTTAATATTAGACATCGCGCACCAGATGTTATTGACAAATAGACACACACCCTGTTCTGCCGGTGCATGGAAAATCCTGCCAGCTCTATATTATCCTTGTCGTTGTTCAGCCACGACTCTGTGAAACATAAGATATTACAGTTTTTAATGTCCCATTGGTAGGATAATCTTAATCGTAGGTCATCAATTTTATTTTCCAATGATTGCACGTTAGCCAGTAGAATGGATGGCAGTGGGAGTTTACTCGCTCGCCTACGGATTCTCAGAAGGCAACCTGTGCCCCCTTTTCCTCCGTATTTTCTAAATGCAAATGAAGGGGATTTGGGCCTGTTCCCGGGAAAGCTTTATATAGTTCTCGTCAGACTCGTTGAAGGAAAAAGCTTCTTCCACTTCAAGGTGAGTAATCGCTGCTCTGATATCAAGAAGTTATTTTCAGTCATAAGAGGCGGTAGCAGCAACATTATGTACAAAATAAGTAAAAAAATAAGTTACAAAAAAACGGTTGGTTGGGAGCATGTAAAACGTCAGTCATCCTCTTTGGCGCTATCTTATATGTTAGGGACAGGGACAGTACTTCTATGAAAAATCTTTGCACAATCATCTAATGGTAAATTTATGGACATATAGCATCTTGGTATTTGGGCAGCGGACAGACCCACAGATCACTTCATGGCCTTGCTAGGTGGACAGGGCTCTTATCTCACACGCCTGCAAAATAACACTTGCTCCAAAAGTTTTCTATATTTAACACATGTCAAATTGACAGTTAGACTGCACAACAATTCCTAATTCACTTGAAATCAGTCATTTATATGAATTTTTATCAAATGTCAAAATGTTTGCAATTGGTTCTGTCACTGGTGTAGAGAGGAGTAGGCAGGAGGCGGTCGCAGGTTTATAACTACTGAATTTATTTAAGCACCATAGATCAAAGCGAGACGAATCTCAAACGCTGTTGTGTTCAAAATATATCTTCATAAACAGAAAGGCACAGGGCGAACCCAAAATGCTAAATATAAAGTACTCAGGAAATAGTAGGAGTGATTCCTCTCAGGAAAACAAGCAACATTTACAATGAACGACAAAGACAAATGACAGAGGGAGTATATATACAGTGATAGTGGGGATTGGAACCAGGTGTGTGTAATGATGACGAGACAAGTCCGGGGTTGATGAGTGAAGGGCGTTTGCCAGCAGCAGGTTCGGCTGCAGCAAGAAGGCCGGCGACGCCGAACGCCTGAGCTGGACAGGAGGGGGAACCAAAGCGAAGGCTGGTGTTACAAGAACGCATTGATACCACCTCCTGTCACGCCCTGACCTTAGTTCCTTTTTTATTTCTCTGTTTTGGTTTGGTCAGGGCGTGAGTTGGGGTGGGCATTCTATGTTTTTGTTCTATGTTTTGTATTTCTATGTGTCTGGCCTGGTATGGTTCCCAATCAGAGGCGGCTGTCTATCGTTGTCTCTGATTGAGAAGCATACTTAGGTAGCCTTTTCCCACCTGGTGTTTGTGGGTAGTTGTTTTGTGTGTTGTCACCTTACAGATTGTTTCGTCGTTTCGTTCACTCTCTTTCTTGCTTTTGTTGTCATTCAGTGTTCAGGTTATTTAATTAAATTACCAAGAGCACTTGCCATGCTGCGTGTTGGTCCGATGATTCCTATTCCTCATCATTGGACGTCGAGAGTCGTTACAGAACTACCCACCAGCAAAGGACCAAGCAGCGTGGTGGAATGGACTCCGGCACATGGGAGGAAATCTTGGATGACAACCGGGAGAGTTTCGCCGTCCTAAAGAGGAGCTGGAGGCAGCTAAAGTGGAGCGGAGCGGCAGATTTTTTTTGGGGGGGGGTGGCACACGGGGAGATTGGCGGAGTCAGGTAGGAGACCTGAGCCAACTCCCCGTGCTTACCGTGGCGAGAGAGTGACCGGGCAGGCACCGTGTTATGCGGTGAAGCGCACGGTGTCCCCAGTGCGCACGCATAGCCCGGTGCGCTACATCGCAGCTCCATGCATTGGCCGGGCTAGAGTGGGCATCGAGCCAGGAGGGATGATGCCGGCTCAGCGCATCTGGCCTCCAGTGCGTCTCCTCGGCCCGGGTTATACTGCACCAGCCCTACGCACGGTGTCTCCGGTTCGCCAGCACAGCCCAGTGCGTCCTGTTCCAATTCCCCGCACTTGCCGGGCTACAGGGGGTATCCAGCCAGGACGAGTTGTGGTAGCTCTGCGCTCGAGACCGCCAGTGCGCCTCCACGGCCCAGTGTATCCGGTGCCTCGGCTAAGGAAGAGGCCTCCTGCATGTCTCCCCAGCCTGGTGAGTCCTGTGCTAAGCCCTAACCCTCTTGCATGTCTCCCCAGCCTGGTGAGTCCTGTGCCTTCTCCCAGAGCCAGGCCTCCTGTGTGTCTCTCCACTCCAGTGATGATCCGTGGCACGAAGCCTCCAGTGATGATCCGTGGCACGAAGCCTCCAGTGATGATCCGTGGCACGAAGCCTCCAGTGAGGATCCGTGGCACGAAACCTCCAGTGAGGAGTTATGGCATGAGGACTCCAACGAAGGCCGTCAGTCCGGAGCATCCAGCAACGCCCTCTAGTCCGGAGCCTCCAGCGTCGCCCTCTAGTCCGGAGCCTCCAGCGTCGCCCTCTAGTCCGGAGCCTCCAGCGTCGCCCTCTAGTCCGGAGCCTCCAGCGACGCCTCTAGTCCGGAGCCTCCAGCGACGCCCTCCAGTCCGGAGCCGCCAGAGTCGCCCTCAGTCGGACCGCCAGAGTCGCCCTCCTGTCCGGACCGCCAGAGTCGCCCTCCTGTCCGGAGCCGCCAGAGTCGCCCTCCTGTTCCGGAGCCGCCAGAGTCGCCCTCCTGTCCGGAGCCGCCAGAGTCGCCCTCCTGTCCGGAGCCGCCAGAGTCGCCCTCCTGTCCGGAGCCGCAGAGTCGCCCTCCTGTCCGGAGCCGCCAGAGTCGCCCTCCTGTCCGGAGCCGCCAGAGTCGCCCTCCTGTCGGGCCGCAGAGTCGCCCTCCTGTCCGGAGCCGCCAGAGTCGCCCTCCTGTCCGGAGCGCCAGAGCGCCTCCTGTCCGGAGCGCCAGAGTGCGCCTCCTGTCCGGAACCGCCAGAGTCGCCTCCTGTCCGGGGCCCGCTGTGAGGGTCCCCAGTCCGTGGTCGGCGGCGAGGGTCCCCGCCCTAGAGGCGCCACCTAAGTGGGCCAAGCCAGAGGTCTACGTCCCGCACCAGAGCGCCACCGCGGTGAAATGCCCACCCAGACCTCCCCTATAGGTTCAGTTTTTTTTGGGGGGGTACTGTCACGGCCCTGACCTTAGTTCCTTTTTTATGTCTCTATTTTGGTTTGGTCAGGGCGTGAGTTGGGGTGGGCATTCTATGTTTTTGTTCTATGTTTTGTATTTCTGGCTCCCAATCAGAGGCAGCTGTCTCGTTGTCTCTGATTGAGAACCATACTTAGGTATCCTTTTCCCACCTGGTGTTTGTGGGTAGTTTTCTGTTTTGTGTGTTGTCACCTTACAGAACTGTTTCGTTCACTCTCTTTTTTGTTTTTGTTGTCATTCAGTGTTCAGGTTATTTAATTAAATTACAATGAGCACTTACCACGCTGCGTGTTGGTCTGATGAATCCTATTCCTCATCGGACGAGGAGAGTTGTTACACTTCCACTCCAAAGGCATGCTAGTCTTTACCAGTGTTACAAAAGTAATGCGTTACGTAATCAGATGAGTTACCTTTTAAAACTTGGTTATATAATTATAGTTACTTTGTCAACTAACGCATGCCTTACTTTCAGAATTATATCTCTACCGGGAGCATGCTTCCATGATCCGATCTCGACTTGTTTCCTCATTTAGTTCTCGAGCGAGTGGAGAAAGGCTGTTTGAAGAAATGTCATGACAGCTGCTGTCCATAAAAATGTATAGAGGGCGCACCTCTGATCTTTGCCATTGATTGCTTTTGTGACAGCAAAGCCCATAGAGGGCTTCACTGTTAATGACAAGTGTGCTCTCCATAGATTTATATGGGTCCATGTATGGTCTAACTAGAAATGGCAGCTTGAGATAGATTTTTTATGAAAAACTAGGAAATCTGTACCTGCATGCATGCCAGAAAAGCCACTACACAACACTAAACAATACATTAATTGTACTATAACGATGACAAGCGGTGCCCACAAACTGTTAGGGCCCACATAAAGCTGTCTCATCAGCAGAGTCTCAAAAGCAGTCCCAACACCTTACCACTGCTACACAACAGCAGAGCCTTGTCTGGCAGCGAAAACCGTTCATTCAGCCTCATTTACTGCCTATTAAAACTTCTTGTCAATAGGGGGGCGCTATTTTCACTTTGGAAAAAATCGTGCCCAATTTAAACGTCCTCGTACTCTATTCTAGATCATACAATATGCATATTATTATTACTATTGGATAGAAAACACTCTCAAGTTTCTAAAACTGTTTGAATTATATCTGTGAGTAAAACAGAACTCATTTGGCAGCAAACTTCCAGACAGGAAGTGAAAATTCTGAAAATGGGGCTCTGTTTCAGGGCCTGCCTATTCAACTGGCTTATATTTATCGATATACATGCACTTCATAACCCTTCCACTAGATGTCAACAGGCAGTGGAAGGTGGAATGGGGTGTCTAGCTTGATCTGAGGTCGAACAAGAGCTTTTGGAGTGGCAGGTCAGGAATTTCCTTTCTCTATCAAGGCGCGCGAAGCACCTCCATATTGTCTTCTGATAAGCGTTCGGTATACACGGCTAATATCTCCGGCTCTGATTTTATTTGATACATGTGATAATAACATCGTAAAGTATGTTTTTTTCAACCTAGTTTTATCAGATTATTCAACGTTTATTGGGACTTTTGGAGTTTTCCGTTCTTTGCGTCGAGAGAAAATGGGAACGTCATCAACATTGGCTAGCATTGTGGCGCGAATTCGACAGGAGAAAAGGACATTCTAAAACCAAACAACAATTTATTCTGGACCAAGGACTCCTTGTACAAGATTCTGATGGAAGCTCAGCAAAAGTAAGAACAATTTATGATTTCGTATTTCTGTGGAAAATGTTATTTCTATTCTCCGCCGTTTTGGCGGGCGCTGTCTCGCAATAACGCAAGCTGTTTGTTATGGTAAAGTTATTTTAAAAAATCTAACACGGCGGTTGCATTAAGAACCAGTGTATCTTTCATTTGCTGTACAACATGTATTTTTTAGTAAAGTTTATGATGAGTTCTTTGGTCAGATTAGGTGAGTGTCCAAAATAGCTCCTGACATTCTGGGGAAATGTTGCTACATTTTCACAATGTATAACCACGGTTTGCAGCTCTAAATATGCACATTTTCGAACAAAACATAAGTGTATTGTATAACCTGATGTTATAAGACTGTCATCTGATGAAGTTGTTCAAGGTTAGTGATTCATTTTATATATTTTGCTGGTTTTTGCGAATGCTATCTATGCGGTGAATAAATACGTTTGTGTGTTTGGCTATTGTGGTAAGCTAATATAATGCTATATTGTGTTTTCGCTGTAAAACACTTAAAAAATCGGAAATATTGGCTGGATTCACAAGATGTTTATCTTTCATTTGCTGTACACCATGTATTTTTCATAAATGTTTTATGATGAGTATTTAGGTATTTCACGTTGCTCTCTGTAATTAATCTGGCTGCTTTGGTGATATTTTTGATGGTAGCTGCAATGTGAAACTATGATTTATACCTCAAATATGCACATTTTCGAACAAAACATAGATTTATTGTATAACATGTTATAAGACTGTCATCTGATAAAGTTGTTTCTTGGTTAGTGACTAATTATATCTCTATTTGGTCGGTTTTGTGATAGCTACCTATGCGGTAGAAACATGAAAATATATGCGGTTGAGTCTTTGGCTATTGTGGTTAGCTAATAGAAATACATATTGTGTTTGCTGTAAAACAAAAAATCGGAAATGATGGCTGGATTCACAAGATGTTTATCTTTCATTTGCTGTATTGGACTTGTGATTTCATGAAAATTATATTATATGATATCCCTGTCCCGTTAGGCTAGGCTATGCTAGTCAGCTTTTTTGATGAGGAGGATCCCGGATCCGGGATGGGTATCACTGAAAGGTTAAAAAACATAGCTGATACGGCTGACTTGCTAAAACAAATGTGATTTCTACTGACAATTGAGATGTACAAACTATTGCATAAGGGGATGATGAGCGGATAAGAGGCAATCCATAATTTTGACTGAAACATTAATGAGCAAGCTACGGCGGACGTAGTCAATGTAAATATTTGTTCAGCACTTTTGAAATATACAGTGACAGAATTCAGAACATCGGCCGTTCTTACAGTATTCTTCCCTGTACACCAAGTCAGAACCGAAGTAGAAATAAAGGGGGCATATAAGCAGACAATATTCAATGATGATATTTCTCCAAAACAGGCTACATATGCACCACCAAGTCAGAACAGTAGGCTAAGTTATGAGGGGACCATATTTATTAGGGTGAAGCACATTGGCTACTAACAGCTTACTACACAACATACACTTAGTATTACTTTCTAAGCTACAGTATACATATCTCCCTGGCATATTACATAATTTATGCCGCAACAAACAAGACATTTTTGGACTCACCTTGTTGTGCTGTGCTCACTTGAACAGGAAGGTGGCGCAGCGGTCCTTCGTGGGCAAATTTTGTCATCAAACTTTGTCATCAAAGTCTGGCATTCTCTGGATTTATGGTGCTTTGCAGCCAACTGGGAACTCTGGAAAAAAACAAGGTCGAATCATGACGCCAGTGATCTTCAGGTCAGAGCTCTAGAAAGAGGCCCGAGTTCCCGACCTAGAATTTCTAGTTGGATGACAGTTCAAAATGGATTTTCTCAGTCGGAGCTTGTTTTTTTCAGAGTTCCCAGTTGTCTTGAACTCACTGAAGTCTGAGATTTCCTAGTTTCGAGTTTCCAATTGTTTTGAACACAGCAGAAGTCATGCTGAATTGACAGCATGTTGAATGTTTATTATTTTAAGCTTGGGAAAAAGACCCTTAAACCCAAAGTTGGACCACACACCCACTCCACTGAATAGAAGGCTAGTGATTACTTTGAAATGCTTGCAGGTAGACACTGATTGCTTCCAAACCCCTCATTGTTGAATTTGCGATTTCCAACTTGTGTCAAGTTTATGTCCAATGGCCGATGAGCACCGATACTTTTTTTTTCTCTTCTTAATTTCTCTTCATATGACATGGATTGAAAAGGATTTGCCAGTAGATTGTCAACTTGATTCATAATGATGACTGCTAGCTTGCTAGCTAAGATTTTGAAAGTATGATGTTGACAGTCCAATCAAAGCTACGGTAGATACAGTGGGGAGAACAAGTATTTGATACACTGCCGATTTTGCAGGTTTTTCTACTTACAAAGCATGTAGAGGTCTGTAATTTTTATCATAGGTACTTCAACTGTGAGAGACGGAATCTAAAACAAAAATCCAGAAAATCAATTGTATGATTTTTAAGTAAATAATTTGCATTTTATTGCATGACATAAGTATTGATACATCAGAAAAGCAGAACTTAATATTTGGTACAGAAAATTTGTGTGCAATTACAGAGATCATACGTTTCCTGTAGTTCTTGACCAGGTTTGCACACTGCAGCAGGGATTTTGGCCCACTCTCATACAGACTTCTCCAGATCTTCAGGTTTCGGGCTGTCGCTGAGCAATACGGACTTTCAGCTCCCTCCAAAGATTTTCTATTGGTTTCAGGTCTGGAGACTGGCTAGGCACTCCAGGACTTGAGATGCTTCTTAGGGAGCCACTCCTTAGTTGCCCTGGCTGTGTGTTTCGGGTCGTTGTCATGCTGGAAGAACCAGCCACGACCCATCTTCAATGCTCTTACTGAGGGAAGGAGGTTGTTGGCCAAGATCTCGCGATACATGGCCCATCCATCTCCCCTCAATACGGTGCAGTCGTCCTGTCCTTTTGCAGAAAAACATCCAAAGAATGATGTTTCCACTCCATGCTTTCACGGTTGGGATGGTGTTCTTGGGGTTGTACTCATCCTTCTTCTTCCTCCAAACACGGCGAGTGGAGTTTAGACAAAAAGCTCTATTTTTGTCTCATCAGACCACATGACCTTCTCCATTCCTCCTCTGGATCATCCAGATGGTCATTGGCAAACTTCAGATGGGCTGGACTTGCGCTGGCTTGAGCAGGGGGACCTTGCGTGCGCTGCAGGATTTTAATCCATGACGGCATGGTGTGTTACTAATGGTTTTCTTTGAGACTGTGGTCCCAGCTCTCTTCAGGTCATTGACCAGGTCCTGCCGTGTAGTTCTGGGCTGATCCCTCACCTTCCTCATGATCATTGATGCCCCAGAGGTGAGATCTTGCATGGAGCCCAGACCGAGGGTGATTGACCGTTCTTTGAACTTTTCCATTTTCTAATAATTGGCGCAACAGTTGTTGCCTTCTCACAAGCTGCTTGCCTATTGTCCTGTAGCCATCCAGCCTTGTGCAGGTCTACAATTGTATCCCTGATGTCCTTACACAGCTTTTGGTCTTGGCCATTGTGGAGAGGTTGGAGTCTGTTTGATTGAGTGTGTGGACAGGGTGTCTTTCCATACAGGTAACGAGTTCAAACAGGTGCAGTTAATACGGTTGAGTGAGACAGGAGGGCTTCTTAAAGAAAAACTAACAGGTCTGTGAGAGCCGGAATTCTTACTGATTGGTAGGTGATGAATACTTATGTCATGCAATAAAATGCAAATTATTTATTATAAAACTACAATGTGATTTTCTGGATTTTTGTTTTAGATTCCGTCTCTCACAGTTGAAGTGTACCTATGATAAAAATTACAGACCTCTACATGCTTTGTAAGTAGGAAAACTTGCAAAATCGGCAGTGTATCAAATACTTGTTCTCCCACTGTATGTGATTTGCTTAATTTTATCTCTGGACAATGACCTTGAGCCTTCTGCGATGGGCACTTCTAATGTAACTCTATGGCAGTACCAAGGGCTTGAATTTTTGAGCTCTCCCGCGTAGATTTTACGGTGACGTAGTGTTCCATGAGTGACAAAAACTGAGCCAATCACGGCACACCTAGATAACATTACCCACCCGCTCGTATTTTCGCTGGCTGCCCACCACCACAGGTAGCTAAGCTAGCTAGGCTGAAACACCTGCATGTTGGAGCTGCCCTTACTCAAGCTTGTTTTTAAACTGATATTTGACACGTAATTAATGTCAAAATAACATGCAAAACAGGCATGTTAGCTACCCCACCTGCCCTGAATGACGGTCGCCTGATCTGTACAGATGTTTGGCTTACAGTATACAAAACGTGAAGAATACCTGCTCTTCTCATGACATAGACAGACCAGGTGAATACGGTGAAAGCTATGATTCCTTATTGATGTCACTTGTTAAATCCATTTCAATCAATGTAGATGAAGGGGAGGAGACAGGCAAAATAATGATTTTTAAGCCTTAAGACAATTGAGACATGGATGTGTGCCATTTAGAGGGTGAATGGGCAAGATAAAATATTTAAATGACTTTTGAACGGGGTATGGTAGTAGGTGCCAGGCGCACACTGCTGGGTTTTTCACCCTCAACAGTTTCGTGTGTATATCAAGAATGGGCCCACCCCAAAGGACATCCAGCCAATTTGACACAACTGTGGGAGCGTTGGAGTCAACATGGCCAGCATACCTGTGGAACGCTGTCGACACCTTGTAGAGTCCATGCCCGACAAATTGAGTCTGTTCTGAGGGCAAAGGGGGGGGGGGGGGGGGGGGGGCCTAAATTCTAGGTTTGGTAAACTCAGTGTATATGGCTAATTAAGCAGCCTATATTATAAGGCAGACTTGTAGATTAGCACAAGAAAGCAGTAATGAAACGCGTTACTTTCCATGTAAAGTGTTACTTTTGTTAAGTGCAACGAGTAAAATGTAACTAATCCCCTAATCCCAACACCGGTGTTTACATGGTAAGAATACCAAGAAAGAACAGAATGCTCAGCATTTAAAGGGAGCCAACCAAACCTGGACTTTGTTAGGTCAGTGGAGGCTGAGGTGTCGACAGTAGCTGTTGTTGAAGTTGCTGGGGTAGTGGTAGTGGGTGTTGTTGGGCTAGGTGTTGTGGACCTTTCTGAGGTGGTTGTTAGGGTGGATACTTTGGGTTGTGGTAGTCGTCTCATTCCTACAAACGTCAACACAACATTTGACTCGCATCTCGTTAGAGCATATCGGAGGTATTTGATTCTTGTTGTGGCAAATCAGTCCAACCAAGGGATTGCATTCAACATTTTGACTTAAGTCGGCCAAAGGAACATCCTTGTATTGTTTCGCTCTGCATTCTACTTCCTTGGGTTTGCTACAAATTCCAATATTTAAAAAAAATCTCCTTCTGGTCCAAATGAGGGATAGTCATTGTCAATCCAATCCGATCATTCACAAACAGTCGTGATCAGGCAGTGACGAGTAGTAGTGGGTAAAGTGGTTGTTGAAGTTGTTGGGGAAGTGGTAGGATTTATTGTTGGAGTAGTGGTAGGACTTGTTGTTGAAGTAGTGTAGTGGTAGGAGATGTTATTGTTGGGGTAGTGGTAGGACTTGTTGTTGAAGTAGTGTAGCGGTGGTGTAGGACTTGTTGTTGAAATAGTGTAGTGGTAGGAGTTGTTTTTGAAGTAGTTGTTTGTCCAGTAAGTTTCATCAAGGGGAAAGCCCCCACTTCTATGTTGAATATAATAAAACAAGAGCACTATAGTAAATACCACAGTAATGTCTGCAAAAACACTACAGTAAATACTACAGTACGCAAAACACTACAGTTTTTAACTATAGTAATACTACAGTATTTATACGGATATTTTTTCATGTGTGTTGAACTGCTCCCCGGTGCACAATAATGTCTATCTGGCGCTGGTGTTACACAATTGATAATTTCACATTTTGCTCAGAACATTTAGATTGCTGCTGTTATAACAAATAATTTGGAGAGGATGTTTTCTAGCTTGCTACCTACAGTATGTGCATAATATCTTTGAAAAAGGGCCACGAGGGCAGGAGAAAATAAGAAATGCTCACAGATGCACGTTCTGAGTGACAGCAAACTTGGATTTGAGAACCTGCAATTTCACAGGTAAACACACTACACACACCATATTAGCTCCCAATCTGCAGCTTTCTTGGTCTAAATACAGTGGAAGTCAGAAGTTTATATACACCTTAGGTAAATACATTTCAACTCAGTTTTTCAAAACTCCTGACATTTAATCCTTGTAAAAAAATCCCTGTCTTTGGTCAGTTAGAATCACCACTTTATTTTAAGAATGTAAAATGTCAGAATAATAGTAGAGAATGATTTATTTCAGCTTTTATTTCTTTCATCACATTCCCAGTGGGTCAGAAGTTTACATACACTCAATTAGTATTTGGTAGCATTGCTTTTAAATTGTTTAACTTGGGTCAAGCATTTTGGGTAGCCTTCCACGAGCTTCCCACAATAAGTTGGGTGAATTTTGGGCCATTCCTCCTGACAGAGCTGGTGTAACAGAGTCAGGCTTGTAGGCCTCCTTGCTCGCACACGCTTTTTTCAGTTCTGCCCACAAATTTTCTATGGCATTGAGGTCAGGGCTTTGTGATGGACACTCCAATACCTTGACTTTGTTGTCCTTAAGCCATTTTGCCACAACTTTGGAAGTATGCTTGGGGTCATTGTGGAAGACACATTTGCGACCAAGCTTTAACTTCCTGACTGATGTCTTGAGATGTTGCTTCAATATATCCACAAAATTGTCCTATTGTCAACAATTTTGTGAAGTGCACCAGTCCCTCCTGCAGCAAAGCACCCCCACAACATGATGCTGCCACCCCCGTGCTTCACGGTTGGGATGGTGTTCTTCGGCTTGCAAGCCTCCCCCTTTTTCCTCCAAACATTAAGCTGGTCATTATGGCCAAAAAGTTCTATTTTTGTTTCATCAGACCAGAGGACATTTCTCCAAAAAGTACGATCTTTGTCCCCATGTGCAGTTGCAAACCGTAGTCTAGCTTTTTAATGGCGGTTTTTGAGCAGGTGCTTCTTCCTTGCTGAGCATCCTTTCAGGTTATGTCGATATAGGACTCGTTTTTACTGTGGATATAGATACTTTTGTACCGGTTTCCTCCAGCATCTTCACAAGGTCCTTTGCTGTTGTTCTGGGATTGATTTGCACTTTTTACACCAAAGTACGTTCATCTCTAGGAGACAGACCGTGTCTCCTTCCTGAGCGGTATGACAGCTGCGTGGTCCCATGGTGTTTAAACGTACGTACTATTGTTTGTACAGATGAAGGTGGTACCTTCAGGCATTTGGAAATTGCTCTCAATGATGAACCAGATTTGTGGAGGTCTACAATTTTTTTTCTGAGGTCTTGGCTGATTAAAAAAAAAAAATCCCATGATGTCAAGCAAAGAGGCACTGAGTTTGAAGGTAGGCCTTGAAATACATCCACAGGTACACCTCCAATTCACTCAAATGTCAATTAGCCTATTAGAAGCTTCTGAAGCCATGACATCATTTTCTGGAATATTCCAAGCTGTTTAAAGGCACAGTCAACTTAGTGTATGTAAACTTCTGACCCTCTGGAAATGTAATACAGTGAATTATAAGGTAAATAATCTGTCTGTAAACAATTATTGGAAAAATGACTTGTGTCATGCACAAGTAGAAGTCCTAACCGACTTGCCAAAACTATAGTTAACAATAACTATACTTTTCAAGTGTAGCCTGGTGTCGTTTTTTTACCCAAAATAATTCATAAGGCTCAATAACTTGATTGTGGGACAGGTTTAAACAAAAATATATATTTGCATCACAAAGTGACTAAAATCCATCAGAAAGGTATTGTAGAAGTGCAGGAAATCACAGGGAAGCTCGTCAGGTAATAATTGTGTGTGCAGAAATGTAGATCTCCATTGCTTTCAATATTGCGGTGTTGTCACAGTCCCTTCTAACGTGTCCTGCGTGGCTTGTGAGCGTCGTAGAGGCAAACAGAAGCTTTCAGGAATGGGGTTGTAATAGCTAATACCTCCAACCATTCAAAAGCTAGAGTCAAATTGGTAGGAAGAAAACAGAAACCTCTCTGTTTGTACCAACTGCACATCAGAGGTTATTTATGTAACGGAGGTTCTATGAACTAAGCGGCACATTCAGTAACTTGTTGACAGATGACCTCCATTAAATTGTTTTATAAAATCTACCGCGGGCCGTAGTTAATTAACTGGCGGTCTGGATCCAGCCTGCTGTATTTTCCTCAGGCTTGAATTACAACAACAGCAAAAAGAAAACACAATTAGAGCAAAGACGTAACAGTAAGCTATACCCCTAAAAAGACAACTGCAGGTATCTTTCATTAAGGCCTAGATTCAATCCGGACCGCGGAAGACTATCATTATTGCGCGCTTGACATTGAAAGGTAATTTCCAATTGAGGGGATATATGCAGTGTTTATTGTGAATGTAGTCTCTGCGAATGTGGGAACATTGCCTTTAAACGGTGCATAGCTGAAAAGGGGTGATTGAATTGAATCTCGGCCCTGTATTAGTTTGACTAGAGAATGGGCCTCTGTGCTACCAGTGTCCCACATACTGTACCTGTGACATGCCCCCACACACAGAGTAGCATTCCAGATCTACATTTTCTGTGCAAATATGCGCAGGTTACATAACTTTATTTGGTCTTTAGATGCCCACATACTTCTTCTCTTAGATCTGATACTTTGTGCATCAGACCTGCGCAGCTGACCAGCAAAGTCAATGTACACAGTGTATCTGTATCTGGCACGCATCCACTGTTTGGTAGTTCAACCACCACTGTTTACTTAGAAGCTGTGAGAAACCACCAGATTGGTATACGCACTGCGTAACAACCCAGTTTAGATGAGCATGAACACACACACATCCCCCGGGGCAACATAGTGAATACACAAACGGCTGATGACACATTTACAGCTACGTTATCGAAAACAAATCCTCATCCTTTGTGTCTGCATGTTTTACGGCATTCATATGAATGTTTGGGGCGGTCCCATTATCATTAACGGAATGACAGGTAGAGCTGTGGTTTGTCTATTGCGTCAATTGTTTTCTGAATTTAAATCCAATACACAAACCAATACAAACCTGTAAATTCACACCTACTTTATTTTATTAGTCGGAGTCAATGAAAAGCGACAGTGATATCAGTTACTCGTCAGAAACAAGACAACAGTTTAACCCGAGAGATGTCTTCTTCTTTGAATCGAGAGGGGGATTTTTTTTGTCAAGCAGGAACAGGCTGCAGCTGCGAAAGCCCAAATTCTCTCAGTTCCCCGTGTCGTAACACCAGCACCTGAAGAGAGGTGTGTAAAGAACTTCTGGCTGGGCCTTGGGCAGGTTAGAAGCCCCAGCCTAAACCTGTAGGAACATACACAGTGGGAGGGCAGTGTCATACCTGAGGATGAATGAAGCATTGTCTCCATGTGCTTGTTTTCCACTGACATCAGAATGAAACCTGTCTCTTCTCGATTCCACGGAGGGTGCTTCCCATTGGACAACTCAGATTTTCCCCTGTGTTTCGTGTAACGATGCTTAGTGTCTGGTTCATGGCCAACCAAAACGCCTGTCTTTGAACACTGGCTTGTAAAGAACTGCTACACTTTCAGTAATGGTGGATTGTAGCTAGGTGTGCAATAGTCAGTCAAAACTGTCCTGACCATTAAGTAAGTACTTTTAAAAAATTTGAGTGCTGTATGCTTGCTAATACAGTCTTTTTGAATTGCATGGAGAGGTGAGAGCTATGATATGCCCATCACATGTGACCCCCCCTCACTCACTCACTCACTCACTCACTCACTCACTCACTCACTCACTCACTCACTCACTCACTCACGGTTTTACTATCTAAGTAGGGACCAAAACATTTATATCAAAATCCTATTTAGCCTAACCTTAACTCCAACCCTAAAACTAAACCTAATTGCTAACCTTAAAATAGTATTTTTCCTTTTTGGGACCATCTAAATGTCCATACTTATCAGAATTGTCCTTGTTTTTCTTTGTGAGGATAGTAAAGGTAGATCATACACTCACTCACATCTACATACTGACAAACACAAGCACCATGCTGGTCACCTGTTTAAATCGTTTATGTATTTGTATTTTATTAGGGATCCCCATTAGCTGCTGTCTTTCTTCCTGGGGTCCAAACTCTTTAAGACACTTATATTACACACAAAACCAAAGATAAAACACCACATCATATAACACTGTCACACCACCACAACACAAACTATGTGATACCACTGTACAACAATATTACAATGTACGTGTAAAGTGCATGTGCGTATGAGTGTGTCTGTACCTGTGTCTCTTCACAGTCCCCACTGTTCCTGAAGGTATCCGTTTTTTTTCTTCTGATTGTACTGCTTGCATCAGTTACCTGATGTGGAATAGAGTTCCATGTAGCGATGGCTCTATGTAGTACTGTGCGCCTCCCATAGTCTGCTCTGGACTTGGGGATTGTGAAGAGACCTCTGGTTGCATGTCTTGTGGAGTTTGCATGGGTGTCCGAGCTGTGTGCTAGTAGTTTAAACCGACAGTACGGTGCATTCAGCTTGTCAACACCTCTTAAAAAAACGAGTAGTGATAAAGTCAATCTCTCCTCCACTTTGAGCCATGACAGATTGGCATGCATATCATTAATGTGAAGTTTCCGTGTACATTTAAGTGCAACGTCTGGTTGCTCCTCATTACACACCACAGACCAACAAATAGTCTTTACATCAACAACATAGGAATCACTAAAAAACTTATTGTATGACCTCTTATATAGTATGTTAGGCCCAGCATTTGGAACTTTGGTTTTCCTAGATATGGCTACTATATTGTGATCACTACATCCTACGTATTTGCATACTGCTTTAAAGCAAAGTTCTGCAGCATTAGTAAAGACGTGATTAATACATGTTCAGGGTTTCATTTATGTGCTGTTTGTAACTACCCTGGTAGGTTGARTGATAACCTGAACCAGGTTGCAGGCACTAGTTACAGTTTAAAGCATTCTCTTTAGCGGGCAGCCTGATGAAAGCCAGTCAATATTTAAATATTTGATTGTTTTCATTGCTTTCAAGCTTATTAGAAGTAGCCATGCTCATGTTATTCATGTTAGTGCAGGGTGAGCTGCACACAGTGTACTTCCTACTAGGGCACACCGTCAACAGCTTACAGTATAACTCTGGTTCATAGGTATATGATTACTGTATACAATAGCTGTGGGATCAGCAGAGGCATTCAGGGCAGTAAGAGGGCCATAAATTATGTTACTTACATTGTGTCTTCCAACGCCCCTGGGATAATGTACATTTTCTGAAGCATTATGACAACTCAGCGACACAATGGTAGGTATTAACAGGGTTTGGGTCATTGATAAGTCATTGTCTCAACACAGCCTTATAATGCTGTGAAAGGATCCAGGAACCCAAATGATTTGGGTGGATCCCATCCTCCTTATAAAACGAGCTTTGCTTCCAGAACGTGTCAACATTTTCAATAAATGTTACATCCACAGAGCCGCAATGGTCTTGTAGCCAGTTATGTAGGGCTAAAATTCTGCAGAAACTTTTAATTCCACGATTTAGGGAGGGCAGAGGGCCATCTTCAGCTGTTCTGAGCTGCCCTTCATAATGTCATTGAATCCCACATGAACTATGATAGACTCAATTTCCCGATGCTGATTTAAAATGTTTGGGAGCAGCTTACTGATGTCCTGTACCCGTGCTTCTGGATAGCACGACGTTTTTGCTCCAGGGACTGACACATTTCTCACCATTCAACTGCCCAATACAACGGCCGGAGAAGGGAATGGAGAAATCCGCCCATTCCAACCCCTCACACAATTTGTTGAACCTTTCACAGGCCCACGAGAAGCAGGATAGCGTATGCCTGCCAGGTCCAGATCTCCCACAGCAGGCAGCGCCCGTCAGATCCAGAGAGAGGGAAAGGAGCCAAACTTGACGACGAAGCCGCCGCTGGAGTCAGCATCGCCATCGCTGACACAGGCAATCCCAGCGATGAAGGCGCAGGTAGATCAGGCACCAGTGCAGCGAAGCTATTCCTTAGTCAATTGTGACATGGGACCAGCGCTGATTGGAACAATCTTCTTGTTATTCTCCGTCTACTTCACTACAGGATGGAGGAGGAGAAGCAGATAGAGACGACTTCCTTGGCAGGCAAGTTCCAGGTAGCACAGGCCATTCGGATAGGGACAGATGACAAGGCGGCGAAACATCTATCAGACCCAGCGGCGTCCAGCCATAGGAGTTTAAGCATAGCCACCTCATTACTTTATTGTAACTCCTTATTGGAATTCCAGATTGTTAATATTGTCCCGGACAAGAGCGTAATAAACACAGCTTCTACAGCACTGGAAACGTTTGTTAGCTAATCCAGGCGAAGTGGGCTCCATTGCAACCTAGCTAGCTAACTGGCTAGTTGGTAGCAGGTGTTGACACAAACACTTATGAACAAAACAAAATACCGAAGCAACAGGTCGAGGCGCAGGAGGTATCCGAGTTCGTGACAGGAACTACTCCAGGAAGTGACGTCAGATGGCATGAAACCTACCCCCTGCATAGATGCCACTGCAGCTCTCAGAGTATGGCAATACATTCAACATGTGAATAGAAACCAACTCTGGGTGAAAGAGTTTGAAATAGAACATATACAATACATAAAGAACACATTTATGATTAATCATAAGTCAGATATAAAAAATGAGCAATATATTTCCACAGTCCCCTACCAAGCTGAGACCTTTTCATATGTTTTCAATAGCGTGTGTACATGATTAAGGGCCTGACATATTGCTGCCCATTCTGGATCCAATTCCCACCTATTTACCAAATATCAGGACCTGTAACCTGGTATCCATGACGTGGCGCTGTTAAACGTCGTCAAGATCTGCATCTGTCAAGCTCTTCACGGTTCATTAATATTCAAACCATAGATTGCTGGGCTGTAGAAACCAACCGTGACTGATTAGAGCCGAAAGCGTTTGCCAAGCGCCCAACCTGACTCCATGCAACTCTCTCTGAGGGATAGGAGGAGAAAGGGAGCAAGGAGGAGATTAGCTATCAGTTGCTCTCATAGGTTTTTGGTGGTTAATTCTTGCATTGATTTATTGTATCATGGTGCACAGGTGTATGAGTCCTGAACGTCATGGTTGTAAATCATGCTCAATTTGCATAATTAGCAAGGTCGTTAATGTGACCGCTTCTCTGGCAGCTTGATGTATTAGCTTGATGATGTGAGATTGTGTGATATTATACAATGAGTGGGTCTAAATCCTGAATACTGATTGGTTAAAAGCGTATTCCAGCCTGTGTCTATTCCACAAGTTACCACCGGCTAAATCTATGACGTTAAAATGCCTATTTACTCTGTTCCATCTGATTGCGCAATCCACTGTCTCATCAGCCCAGGCAGGAACGTTATCAACTTGATCTCTACTATAAAAAGCATCTAGACATTATCTCACATTTCTTTTAGACTAACATTTAGTTTTCAACAGCGGAGATTTGTATAAACCTTACTGTCTGTCTCTCCGACATTTGCAACATTGTTTCAATATTCAAATAAATTCAATCTTCAACTGTCCCATAGTAATGAACGTGTAGGGTTCGGGAATTGGGATGAGAGAGAGGCATGCAGCGTTTCACAGCCAGTCGAAATCATGAATCAGTTGGCATCATTTTTATATACAAAGAAATGTCAATTGAAAAAGGTAAAACGAAACGAAGTGCAGCTAGTTTGCAGTCTTTCCAGCTTCAGTTTGAAGTTATTGTGTTAGCTGTGTTGTTAGCTAGCTCCTCTGAACAACAACAGTATCCTAACGAGAGAGCACATTTTCTATGACAGGTGAAATTGTGCCTCATTAGCTCATTGTTATGGATGTATCCAAATAAATGTCACTAGAAAACAGCTTAAACAATTGCTGCTACTGTTGTTATTTATCCTGCACTGTTTGACGTGACTGTAAGTTAGACGTAAATGGCTATCTAGCAAGCAAGGGATAAGAATGTTGCCAGCCAGATGGCAATGGAACATTTAGAATGAACGACTGGGTCGCGTCCATAGATACAGAACAAAGAGACTGAACGACAGGGTCGCGTCTCTGGCAACCGAACCAATAGAATGAACGAACAGTCGGCTAGGGTAGCAACCCTAGATTTGTTTCAGGACTATATCTTATGGAAGGATGAAATAGTATGAATAAATTCATCAAAATAATGTTTTTAATGAAAATATGTCAATCATTATTTGAATATGTTGGTTACCCATGGTATAAAAGTGATAATGTCCTCGAAGACTGTGTTTATCCTCCAAACACCGGCTTCTTGGGCATTATCACTTAAATAAAAGACAGTGTGTTTGTCAGAGCAGTGTTTACTTTAGATACAACCTGATATGAGATTGACAGTTGGGAAAAGAAAGGGAAAACACTGAACAGGTTCCAGAGCTGTTACAGTAGGCTTTTTGTTGAGTCAGTTGTTTAGTCTTTTGACGTGTGCTTGGGAAATTGTTAGTCGCTTTAATAGCTAGAACACTCTTAATTGTTAAAAGCTACCACACTCATAAAGATACAGTATCTCTCTTTCCTTAGAATGAGACAATTTTACAAACAAGCAAGGAGCATACAAGTTGAAAAAGGTGTATACTTTCAACACTTTAGTAAAACAATTTGGTTACCTCTAGACTACTGACTTTCCTGACTGTAGGCCTACCTCGTTGGAACTAACTGGTTGGACCAGTCGAGAATGGATCCTCATTCCCTATTTTTTCCACTAGGTGGCCTCATACTACAGCCGATTCAGTGGTCCTATCCTACTCGCGTTTAGGGACATGCTGTCCACTATATCAATCAAAAGCTATTAAGCAAACCGGTAGAGTTGCAACCCATTTGATGCATTGCAAAGCAATTGGGGTGTGTTTGTTTTGCTGTAATGTTGGTTGCCACAATAGGCCTAACACAAAACAATACAATACTGTCATCCAAATTAAGTTGTGTTTCATTAGAAGCCAAGAAATATACAGTATATGTATGTTTTCCATAATCTCAACTATATCCATCTGGCGCTCACGATAAGAGAAAGAAGCATGTTTCACCAAAGAAGGAAAGCTAAACCAAGAGGAGATTGTTTAAAATATGTCTGGGGCATTTTCCAGTCCCTCCAGGATTGCCGCAGCAAAATCAAGCATTTTTGCCAGCAAATATCACAAACAATTCCCACAAAATCCTGGAAAGACTGATTTTGCTTTATCACCTTCTGTTAGATGTTTATATATTTGTACAGTTTGATTGATTAAATCCCATTTGGAGGTGTCATTCTCTCTCAGCCTGGTCTCCTGTGACTCCACACATGATGAAACAATGAATGCTCGAAAATGACTTGGCAAGATATATGAGGAGGAACAAAAGTTCAGAGTGAGATTTGGGGTTTGGGGTTTGCATTGTCATAGGTCAAGAGCCTATGCACTGATATCACAGAGATAACCACCAGTAAACTCAGTAGAATAAATTACTCAAGAGTCTCAGAAGGACTACTTGACATTCAGGAGAAGGACATTGTTACCATGTTATTACAAAACAACATACTTGTACACTAAGCAATCATATTTTTCCTCTCAAAGGAAATCTATGTGGATATACCATTGCGGTTATATTCATTAAAATGTATTTTCACCTTCTGCCATCAATGCATGTAAACTATGTTTTTTTACAGTAGAACAGTGTTTTCCAAACATCCCCTCAGGGACACCCAGACATTCCACTCCCTAAATATGTGATGGTTGAAAACTGACACTCTCGGGTTTACAACTGATGTCCGGAAATTGTACAGTTTGGCCAGTGTATCGGTGAGGAGTACGTCCTATCGATCAAAATCATACTTTATCTTCCCTTCCTAGATGTGTTATTTATTCAACCACAAGTGACACAGTTAGTATAGTTTTGTGACATGACTGTGGCAAGACCATCTAACAACTTTTGGTTCAGTGAATTATACAGGAATACCAGTGTTCTCTAAAACCCTTCCCAGAATGGTAATGGACACTGCTGGGAATGTTCTTAGACTTTAAATGGTTTGCAGTGTTAACTTCTTTCGGGATTGGTGTCCCTTCCACGGGACGGTTGAGCTAACGTAGGCTAATGCGATTAGCATGAGGTTGTAAGTAATACGAAAATTACCCAGGACATGGACATATCTGATATTGGCAGAAAGCTTAAATTCTTGTTAATCTAACTGCACTGTCCAATTTACAGGAGCTATTACAGTGAAATAATACCATGCTATTGTTTGAGGAGAGTGCACAGTTTTGAACATGAAAAGTTATTAATAAACAAATTAGGCACATTTGGGCAGTCCAGATACAACATTTTGAACAGAAATGCAATAGTTCATTGGATCAGTCTAAAACTTGGTGCATACACTGCTGCAATCTAGTGGCCAAAATCTAAATTGCACCTAGTCTGGAATAATACATTATGGCCTTTCTATTGCATTTCAAAGATGATGGTACAAAAGAGCGGTTGTTTTTTTCTTTGTATTATCTTTTACCAGATCTATTGTGTTATATTCTCCTACATTCCTTTCACATTTCCCCAAACTTCAAAGTGTTTCCTTTCAAATGGTACCAATAAATTGCATATCCTTGCTTCAAGGCCTGAGCTACGGGCATTTAGATTTGGGTATGTAACTTTTAGGCGAAAACTGAAAAAAAGGGGCTGATCCTTAAGAGCAAATCAACTTATATTTGAGATTCTTCAAAGTAGCCACCCTTTGCCTTGATGACAGCTTTGCACACTATTGGCATTCTCTCAACCACCTTCATGAGGAATGCTTTTCCAACAGTCTTGGAGGAGTTCCCACATATGCTGAGCACTTGTTGGCTGCTTTTCCTTCACTCTGCTGTCCAACTCATCCCAAACCAACTCAATTGGGATGAGGTTAGGTGATTGTGGAGGCTAGGTTATCTGATGCAGCACTCCATCACTTCCCTTCTTGGTCAAATAGCACTTACACAGCCTGGAGGTGTGTTTTGGGTCATTGTCCGGTTGAAAAACACATAATAGTCCCACTTAGCATAAACCAGATCGGATGGCGTATCACTGCAGAATGCTGTGGTAGCCATGCTGATTAAGTGTGCTTTGAATTCTAAATAAATCACAGACAGTGTCACCTGCAAAGCACCCCCACACAATCACACCACCTCCTCCATGCTTCACGGTGGGAACCACACATACGGAGATCATCCGTTCACCTACTCTAAGTCTCACAAAGACACAGTGGTTGGAAATCTCAAATCAGACCAAAGGACAGATTTCCACTGGTCTAATGTCCATTGCTCGTGTTTCTTGGCCCAAGCAAGTCTCTTATTTTTATTGGTGTCCTTTTTTTTCTTGAACTGCACTGTTGGTTAAGGGCTTGTAAGCATTTCACGGTAAAGTCTACACTTGTTGTATTCAGCGCATGTGACAAATAAAGTGTGATTTCATTTGATTATAGTAGTGGTTTCTTTGCAGCAATTCGACCATCAAGGCCTGATTCCCGCAGTCTCATCTGAACAGTTAATGTTGAGATGTGTCTGTTACTTCAACTCTGTGACGCATTTATTTGGGCTGCAATCTGAGGTGCAGTTAACTCTAATGAACTTGTCCTCTGCAGCAGAGGTAACTCTGGGTCTTCCTTTCCTGTGGTGGTCCTCATGAGAGCCAGTTTCATCATAGCGCTTGATGGTTTTTGCGACTGCACTTGAAGAAACTTTCAAAGTTCTTGAAATGTTCCATATTGACTGACCTTCATGTCTTAAAGTAATGATGAATTGCTGTTTCTCTTTGCTTATTTGAGATGTTCTTGCCATAATATGGACTTGGTCTTTTACCAAATAGGGGTATTTTTTGAATATCACCCCTACCTTGTCACAACACAACTGATTGTCTCAAACACATTTTAGAAGGAAAGAAATTCCACACTGAACATTTAACAAGCTACACCTGTTAATTGAAATGCATTCCAGGTGACTACCTCATGAAGCTGGTTGAGAGAATACCAAGAGTGCAAAGCTGTCATCAAGGCAAAGGGTGGCAATTTGAAGAATCTCAAATTAAAAACTACATTTTGATTTGTTTAACATTTTTTGGTTACAACATGATTCCATATGTGTTATTTCATAATTTTGATGTCTTCACTATTATTCTACAATGTAGAAAATTGTACAAATAAATAAAAACCCTTGAATTAGGTGTGTCCAAAATTCGACTGGTATTGTATGTACACGATCACACTCGGGTAGATAGGGAAATCAGTGGCAGATTCTACTGAGATTCGTCCAATTAAGATGCTCAAATTGTTCCCTCATTGGAAATTACATGCAAATAGAATGCCTATCGGGGACAATGCTAATAACCATTACCCAGTATACTAAACCCAGCGTTTTTTGAAGAGAAGGCTATTATTTCAATTCTGTTCTCTTCTAATCTGCACAATTACAGCTGTGTACACTAGGACTAGTTCCCCTAATGAGCTGGGGTGATTGTGTTTGTTGGCCCACGCATTGATCTGTGCCTGGTTTTGGATGGCAATGCAAGCAGCTGTTTCCCCACCGCACTACATCAGTGACACACTAAAGTGGGAGTAAAACAATACTTTTTTAAAGGTGCGCTGTGCAGAAATCGCTCTTCCATTTCCTGCTTGCAAAAATTATAATATTTCGTTTAATTTCAGTTTGTGACAAAACAAGCAAGTATAGTGTAGAGAATCATTGTACCATGTTAAATATTGTTTGAAATTATGTCCTTTTATGTTATGAATGCATTGAGCAATGTGTGATTAAATTAAGCATTTTGAAAGACACATTTCATACATTCTCTGCTCCCAAAAAAACAGCAGAGACCCCCATAAATTTCAAGCCGGTCCATGCTGGTCTATACTGGTCGGATGTTGACATGGTCTAGCTGATTCTGCTGGCCGACCAGCATGGTCTAGCTGGTCAAGCTAGCCTGATCAGCATGGTCTAGCGCAGGGGTGTCGAACTCATTATTGTGTAGCAATAAATTAATTGATGAATTAATCAATCTATGTACTGTACATGCAAAAACACAGATATTGAAACAAACAATTCTAAAAATCTAACTGCAGTAGAGCATGCTGGGAAATATGATAATGGCTCTCACGAACACGACAGTCATATTTGTCACTGATGACAAGAATATGATATCAATCTCAGGCAATCGGGAATTATGACTTCATATCTGCCCACTCTGCCCACAGAATCAATTACAGTGGAATTGTGTTTGTTTTTATGAATGGCCTGCTGTGTCAGCCACGCAACTCAACAGACATTTTTCTCAGGCCAGGAGAGAGGAAATAAGAATTTCTAATCAAATGCTAATTGAGCCACAGGGTCCGATACTCATCGGCAATTGACACATACTGCCTTATCCTGATTGATCTGCTTCCTTGGAAAATGGAAGCGGTGCATGTTACCTGATGGTTTTCCCTTTTCCCTCTCCTCAACCAGATTGGTTGTTTTTGGTTATTACCCAAGAAACAGGCTGCGACTGATAAGGCCTCCCCCAACGACATCTTGTTTATTTCCTCACAACACTTCTCCTTAGGGGTTGGAGGTTTGTGCGTGTGTGCGTATTTGTAAATTGGAGGGGAACCAGACCAAGCTCACACCAGAAAAGCAAATATTGGGCAACGTGGCCATAGACATACTTTAGGGTGAGCGGCTATTATTCTTCCCCTTTAACCAAGCAGCAAATCGCTCTGGAGCTACTGCTGCTAACGACAGCCATTGGGGGCTTATCTAGCCAGATAATCAGTGTGTCTGGAAGCCGAGGGCATTTCTGTTTCACGACCGATTTGGATGGGGGTGATTTGGGTGACTTGCAGCAGTGATTATGGAGAATGGGAGAATGCTGTATCTCTATAGCAAGCTGCCCTTTTGGCTATGGTGCCAGACATGTAATAGCTGTTGGATTTGATCCAGAAAACCTGTGATGGATGAAATATGATTGGGATTCCAAATACATGCACATAACAAGTAGCTAACGTAATGAATATATGTGTTTTTGCGCCACACACACGCCTTGTAGAAGCGAACTACTCTTTACATTGTGCGTCTCCAAGAAATCACTCCCAGACTGGAGCTACCCCACTTGGCAAAACTGGTTGAATTAATGTTTTCTCCACGTTATTTGAACTTCAAAAGTGTATGTAATGAGGTTGAATCAACGTGGTAAACAAATTAGGTTTGCAAAAAGTAATCAACGTAAGGGCATTTATAATTTTTTTCACCCAACTTTTAACCTATATCCAATGGGATGGTGAAGTGTTTTGTTTAACTTCTTTGGGCTGCAGGGGCAGTATTGAGTAGCTTGGATAAAAGGTGCCCATTTCAAACGGCCTCGTACTCAATTCTTGCTCGTACAATATCCATATTATTATTACTATTGGATAGAAAACACTCTCAAGTTTCTAAAACCGTTTGAATTATATCTGTGAGTAAAACAGAACTCATTTTGCAGCAAACTTCCTGTCAGAAAGTGAAAAATCTGAAATCGAGGCTCTGTTCCAGGGCCTGCCTATAAATGTGCTTGATATCTATTAGTATACATGCACTTCATACGCCTTCCACTAGATGTCAATAGGCTGTGAGAGGTGAAATGGGGTTTCTAGGTATTTCTATGGTCAAAAGAGAGAGCTTGGAATGACATGACCCCAGAATTCCTTTGTTCAGGAAGCGCATAAAGGTCACCAGTATTCTCTTATACACATCTAGATGTGTATAAGAGACAGCTAGTGTATCTATCATTTCCTATACAACATGTATTTTTTAGTAAAGTTTATGAATAGTTATTTGGTCAGAATAGGTGAGTGTCAGAAACATATACGGAGATTCTGGAAAATAATTGCTACATGGTCACATAGTATAACCACGGATTTCAGCTCTAAATATGCACATTTTCGAACAAACCATATATGTATTGTGTAATATGATGTTATAGGACTGTCATCTGATGAAGTTTATGAAGGTTAGTGAAAAAATTAATATCTTTTGCTGGTTTATTCGCCATCGCTAACGTTGAATTGAATGAATGGGGTTGTGTGGTAGGCTATTGTAGTAAGCTAATATAATGCTATATTGTGTTTTCGCTGTAAAACACTTAAAGAATCGGAAATATTGGCTGGATTCACAAGATGTTTGTCTTTCATTTGCTGTACACCTGTCTCTTATACACATCTAGATGTGTATAAGAGACAGATTTCCGATTGTAGCTGCAATGTAAAACCATGATTTATACCTCAAATATGCAAATTTTTCGAACAAAACATAGATTTATTGTATAACATGTTATAAGACTGTCATCTGATGAAGTTGTTTCTTGGTTAGTTTGGTTGGTTCTTGGTTAGTTTGGTTGGTTTTGTGCATGCTACCCTGTCTCTTATACACATCTAGATGTGTATAAGAGACAGGCTGTACACCATGTATTTTTCATAAATGTTTTATGATGAGTATTTAGGTATTTCAATTTGGTCTCTGTAATTGTTCTAGCTGCTTCGGTGCTATTTCCGATTGTAGCTGCAATGTAAAACCATGATTTATACCTCAAATATGCAAATTTTTCGAACAAAACATAGATTTATTGTATAACATGTTATAAGACTGTCATCTGATGAAGTTGTTTCTTGGTTAGTTTGGTTGGTTCTTGGTTAGTTTGGTTGGTTTTGTGCATGCTACCTGTGCTGTGAAAAATGTCTGTGCTTTTTTGTATTTGGTGGTGAGCTAACATAAATATACGTGGTGTTTTCGCTGTAAAACATTTAAAAAATCGGACATGTTGGCTGGATTCACAAGATGTGTATCTTTCATTTGCTGTATTGGACTTGTTAATGTGTGAAAGTTAAATATTTCTAAAAAATATCTTTTGAATTTCGCGCCCTGCACTTGGACGGGCTGTTATCATAAGTGTACCGACACCGGCCTGCAGCCATTGACTATTCAACCAAATGTAAATCAAAACTAAACATTGAACTGAAGTCTGTGCCCAGTGGGACCTTACTTTACAGTAGGTCAAGTCATAACTGTGTAACAGTGCTGCTATAAATAATCCTAAGTTCTCTATTCAATCTGTATCGCAGAAATTCAGCGTTACAGCGTGATTGAAATTTAACTTCTCTGCGCTACGGATCCCTTTAGCGGGATCATTTTCCTAAACAACCGATGAATTGCAGGGCTCAAAATATTACTAAAAATATTTATAATCATGCAATCACAAGTGAAATATACCAAAACACAGTTTAGCTTGTTGTTAATCCACCTATCGTGTCAGATTTTGAAAAGATGCTTTGCAGCGAAAGCAATCCAAGCTTTTGTGAGTGTATCAATCAATGCTACAACAGCTAGCCCCAAATTAGCATGGTCACGAAAGTCAGAAAAGCAATACAATTAATCGCTTACCTTTGATAATCTTTGGATGTTTGCACTCACGAGACTCCCAGTTACACAACAAATGTTCTTTTTGTTCGATAAATATTACTTTTATAACAAAAAAACAACATTTGGGTTGCGCGTTATGTTCAGAAAACCAAAGCCTCGTTCCGGTCCTGAAAGGCAGAAGAAAATTCGTATCAGATTCAAAAATATTACACAAAATATTTATAAGCATGCAATCATAAGTGAAATATACCAAAACACAGCTTAGCTTGTTGTTAATCCACCTATCGTGTCAGATTTTGAAAATATTCTTTGCAGCGAAAGCAATCCAAGCTTTTGTGAGTGTATCAATCAATGCTAGAACAGTTAGCCTTATATTAGCTTGGTTAGCTTGGTCACGAAAGTCAGAAAAGCAATAAAATGAATCGCTTACCTTTGATAATCTTCAGATGTTTGCACTCACGAGAGTCCCAGTTACACAACAAATGTTATTTTTGTTCGATAAATATTACTTTTATAACAAAAAAACGTCATTTGGGTTGCACGTTATGTTCAGAAAACCAAAGCCTCGTTCCGTTCGACGAAAATTCCCAAAAGTATCCGTAATGTTTGTAGAAACATGTCAAATGTTTTTTATAATCAATCCTCAGGTTGTTTTTAACAAACATAATCGATAATATTTCAACCGGACTGTAACCTATTCAATAAAAGACAGAAAGAAAATGGAGAGCTACCCCTCTCGCGCGCAGGAACTAATCGCTCATTTTTCAAAATAAAAGCTTGAAACTATGTCTAAAGTCTGGTCACAGCCTGAGGAAGCCATTGGAAAAGGAATCTGGTTGATACCCCTTTAAATGGAGGAGGGGCAAGCAATGGAACAGGGATAAAAATAAAATAAAAATTTGAGTGCACTGCATTTTTTCTTTTTTTATCCCTGTTCCATTGAAATGCTTTCGCTGTAAAGCATTTTCCAATGGCTGAGTTCCTCAGGTTTTCCCCTGAAAAATCAGTTCTGTTATACTCACAGACAATATTTTGACAGTTTTGGAAACTTTAGAGTGTTTTCTATCCTAATCTGTCAATTATATGCATATTCTAATATCTGAGCCTGAGAAAAGGTCAGTTTACCTTGGGAACGTTATTTTTCCAAATAAAAAAATTCTGCCCCCTAGCTGAAAGAGGTTAAGGAGAAGTTTATCTTTAATCGTATGTTAAACACATGTATCTTAGATCAATGTTTATGATGAGTATTTCTGTAATTTAATGTGGCTCTCTGCACTTTCACTGAATGTTTGTTTGAAACAATGCATTTCTTAACGTAACGCGGCAATTTCAAAGGAGGTTTTTAGACATAAAGATGAACTTTATCGAACAAAACACACATTTATTGTCTAACATGGAGTCCTGGGAGTGCCATCTGATGAAGATCATCAAAGGTTAGTGATTAATTTAATCGCTATTTCTGACTTTTGTGAGCCCTCTCCTTGGCTGGAAAATGGCTGTATGGTTTTCTGTGACGAGGCGCTGACCTAACATAATCGCATGGTGTGCTTTCGCAGTAATGCCTTTTTGAAATCGGACACTGTGGTTGGATTTACAAGAAGTTTGAAGTTGGATTTACAACACTCTGAAGTTTCTACAACTGTTTGAATGATGTCTGTGAGTATAACAGAACTCATATGGCAGGCAAAAACCTGAGAAAAAATCCAAACAGGAAGTGAGAATTCTGAGGCTGGTCGATTTTCAACTCATTGCCTATTGAAATTCCAGTGAGATATGGATCTGTTTGCACTTCCTACGCCTTCCACTAGATGTCAACAGTCTGTAGAACGTTGAATGAAGCTTCTACTGTGATGTGGGGCCGGATGGGAGGTGTTTGAGTCAGTGGTCTGGCAGAGTGCCAGTTCCTGGTCACGCGCATTCCACATGATATCGACTTGCGTTCCATTACTTCTATAGACACAAAGGAATTCTCCGGTTGGAACGTTATTGAATATTTATGATAACAACATCCTAAAGACTGATTCTCTACTTAGMTTGACAAGTTTATTCGACCTGTAATATAACTTTTWGAAGTTTTCGTCRGACGTTCGCCTGGATCTGCGCGAGCGTTTGGATATGTGTACTATACGTGCTAACAGAAGTAGCTACTTGGACATAAATAATGGACATTATCGAACAAAACAACAATTTATTGTGGAACTAGGATTCCTGGGAGTGCATTCTGATGAAGATCATCAAAGGTAAGGGAATATCTATGATGTAATTTCGTATTTCTGTTGACTCAAACATGGCGGAGAATGTTGTTTATATCTGAGTGCCGTCTCAGATTATTGCATGGTTTGCTTTTTCCGTAAAGATTTTTTTAAATCTGACACAGCGGTTGCATTAAGAACAAGTGTATCTTTAATTCTATGTAAAACATGTATCTTTCATCAAAGGTTATGATGAGTATTTCTGTTATTTGATGTGGCTCTCTGCAATTTCTCCGGATATTTTTGGAGGCATGTCTGAACATGGCGCCAATGTAAACTGAGATGTGTGGATATAAATATGCACATTATCGAACAAAACATACATGTATTGTGTAACATGATCTCCTATGAGTATCATCTGATGAAGATCATCAAAGGTTAGTGATTAATTTTATCTCTATTTCTGCTTTTTGTGACTCCTATCTTTGGCAGGGAAAATGGCTGTGTTTTTCTGTGGCTATGTACTGACCTAACATAATCGTTTGGTGTGCTTTCGCCGTAAATCCTTTTGAAATCAGACATGTTGGCTGGATTCACAACATGTGTAGCTTTAATTTGGTGACTTTCATGTGTGATTTCATGAAAGATTGATTTTTATAGTAATTTATTTGAATTTGGCGCGCTGCATTTTTACTGGCTTTTGGCCAAGTGGGACGTTAGCATCCCACATATCCCAGAGAAGTTTTAAGAGCCAATTTCTCGTCTCTACTCAGGTTATCGTAAGATTTGTGTTTCTGTTTGTCTTTCAGTAGGTCACCTACATCACTTTCAACAAGCCTGCAGAAAGTTTCTATGGAAGCATTGCGTTTGAGGGAGGTATGAATTAACTTTTTGCTCTGAATATGGTTCTCAGGTAGCTCAGCCTGGCTAATACCTCCATCTATTGGTTAACTCACGGCATGGCAGGTAAGGCTATTGACTGATGTGGTAGACCTATGTAAATTTCTCACTGAGGATGACATTTCGAGTGGAGTCGTGATTTTCACTTTTATCAAAGACCTCTCATAATCTCAGACTACGGAAGAATTTAAATATGTCTCCTCTTTTGACCTCACCCTCTCACGTTCCCCCCCTACTCACAAGGCAGGCAATACGCTTGACCTCATCTTTACTAGATCCTGTTCTTCCACTAATCTCATTGCAACTCCCCTCCAAGTCTCCGACCACTACCTTGTATCCTTTTCCCTCTCGCTCTCATCTAACACTTCCCACACTGCCCGTACTCGGATGGTATCGCGCCGTCCCAACCTTCGCTCTCTCTCCCCCGCTACTCTCTCCTCTTCCATCCTATCATCTCTTCCCTCTGCTCAAGACTTCTCAACCTATCTCTGATTCTGCTCCTCAACCTCCTCTCCTCTTTCTGCATCCTTTGTACTCTATGTCCCTATCCTCCAGGCGGCTCGGTCTCCCTCTTGCTCCGTGGCTGCGACGACTACATTGGAGCTAAGCTACGGGTGAGAACAGCGGAAGCAGCGGAAATGGAGGAAAACTCGCCTCCTGCGGACCTGGCATCCTTTCATCCCTCCTCTTACATTCTCCTTTTCTGTCTCTGCTGCTAAAGCCACTTTCTACCACTCTAAATTCCAAGCACTGACCTCCTCTAACCTAGAAGCTTTTGCCACTCTTACTCCTCGCTCATGAAAGTCCGCTCCCTACCCTCTCTCTGTTCCCTTGCTCGGTCGAATTCGTCAACTAATTATTTTTGAAAGTAGGTGTCAACATCGAAATCTAGATTCGCCTAAGTTACTACAGAACTAAAGTTATTCCCAATGTTTGGATTCTGACTCGCTCTCGTTTTACAGTTACTGTGGTATTATATAGAATGGGTAATTTGAATTCATTTATAATGTACACTTCAATATCATATAAGAACATCTATATATATGAATTCTGGGGCAAGTATGACATGGGGAAGAAACTGTTTCTGTCTTTTAGAGGCGGTTAAAATCGAATACTTGAGTATTAAATATATAGAAGCGAAAAATTCAAACGTGTGAAGTTTTCTGGGAAAAAAAGATCCAGAAATTTTCCATACGTCATCATAAGCCTTATTTCTGCTAAAATTTTGTGTACACAGTTTTGTTAAGCTGGTTAGTGAGCTATTTGGGTTGCCAAGAATTCCCATCCCTGAAGGGTGGGTAGTGATATAGAAGCTGATTAACAGCTCGGATTATTAACGGTGCACGTGTGGGGACTTGTTTGTGCATAAGGATCTATAAAAAAGATGTGCAGTGTTGTCAACAACATCAATAGCAAGCCGATCTTAATTTTGAGGGAGGTGTCAATTGTCAATGCTGACTGCGGATTAACGCACTGTATCAAAGGTTTTTTCCAGAGAATTAAGTGTTCATTGCTACCATATACAACACTACTGGCTTTTTTCAAGTGGATAAAACATGAACTGAGTGAGGATTTCTGTCTGTAATAAGGACATCTTTGGTGGGGGTGGGGAATAAGAATCTCGATTGGCAAGACAGGACTGCCCAAGTATGCCTGTCATGTGAATGCATAGAGTAGGGTAATTCAATATTTTCGCATAATGCTAGTGCTTTTGACCTCTTCTCCCTCTCTCTCCAGATGAAATTCGCGTTTCTTGTGACGGCGGCGCACAACACCTGCGCCGCTTGACCTATCCCTCCTCTCTTCTTCCAGAACCAGTTTCGGGACCTTCTCCTTACTCTCACCTCGCTCATCACTCATCTTGACGCGGCTAGTCGTCCGTTCTTTCGCGTTCTTCAAGAAGAGCGAGAGTTGCACCCTTCTGAAAAAACTCACGATCCCTCTGATGTCAACAACTACAGACCAGTTCCTTTCTTTCTCTTCTCTAACCAACATCTTGAAGCGTGCCGTCCTTGGCCAGCTCTCCTGCTATCTCTCTCAGAATTACTTCTTGATCCAAATAGTCAGGTTTCAAGACTAGTCATTCAACTGAGACTGCTCTTCTCTGTGTCACGGAGGCGCTCCGCATGCTAAAGCTAACTCTCTCTCCTCTGCTCTCATCCTTCTAGACCTATCGGTGCCTTTGATACTGTGACATCAGATCCTCCTCTCACTCTTCCGAGTTGGCATCTCCGGCGCGGCCCACGCTTGGATTGGCGTCTACCTGACAGGTCGCTCTACAGGTGGCGTGGCGAGAATCTGTCTCCGCACCACGTGCTTCACCACTGGTGTCCCCAGGGCTCTGTTCTAGGCCCTCTCCTATTTCGCTATACAAGTCACTTGGCTTGTCATATCCTCACGATGGTTCTCTATCATTGCTATGCAGAGACAAACAATTAATCTCTCCTTTCCCCTTCTGTAACCAGGTGGCGAATCGCATCTCTGCATGTCTGGCAGACATATCAGTGTGGATGACGGATCACCACCTCAAGCTGAACTCGGCAAGACGGAGCTGCTCTTCCTCCGGGAAGGACTGCCCGTTCCATGATCTTGCCATCACGGTTGACAACTCCATTGTGTCCTCCTCCAGAGCGCTAAGAACCTTGGCGTGATCCTGGACAACACCTGTCGTTCTCAACCAACATCAAGGGCGTGACCGTTCCTGCAGGTTCATGCTCTACAACATTCGCAGAGTAGCGACCTGCCTCAACAGGAAGCGCGGCAGCTCTAATCCAGGCACTTGTTCATCTCCCGTCTGGATTACTGCAACTCGCTGTTGGCTGGGCTCCCTGCCTGTGCGATTAAACCCCTACAACTCATCCAGAACGCCGCAGCCGTTGGTGTTCAACCTTCCAAGTTCTCTCACGTCACCCCGTTCCTCCGCTCTTCCACTGGCTTCCAGTTGAAGCTCGCATCCGCTACAAGACCATGGTGCTTGCCTACGGAGCTGTGAGGGGAACGGCACCTCCGTACCTTCAGGCCCTGATCAGGCCCTACACCCAAACAAGGGCACTGCGTTCATCCACCTCTGGCCTGCTCGCCTCCCTACCTCTGAGGAAGTACAGCTCCCGCTCAGCCCAGTCAAAACTGTTCGCTGCTCTGGCACCCCAATGGTGGAACAAACTCCCCCACGACGCCAGGTCAGCGGAATCAATCACCACCTTCCGGAGACACCTGAAACCCCACCTCTTTAAGGAATACCTAGGATAGGATAAAGTAATCCTTCTAACCCCCCCCCGCCTTAGAGTTAGATGCACTATTGTAAAGTGGTTGTTCCACTGGACATCATAAGGTGAATGCACCAACTTGTAAGTCGCTCTGGATAAGAGCGTCTGCTAAATGACTTAAATGTAAAATGTAAATGTATCTGGACGCTAATGTCATTGATGTCTGTGGTGGGTACAAAGGATAATTCTTTATTTAGAACACCGAGGGGGGTCTTATTTGATAAGTTAAAAACCTTCAGCTCCTGTTGTTTGGCTGGGGGTCCGTCATGGATCTCAGTTGGTAGGTGTCACAGGGTGGTGGTGGATTTCTTCTTCCCCCCCCGGTGTGTGCGTCGAAGCCTCGTCCGTGATGGGTGTAGAGTCCTCGACGTTGTCCCCGGTGTTCCCGCCCTCCTTTGTTAAAGAAAAAATCCTCACTGCTGGTAGAGGAGACAGAGGCACTGCTGTCAGTGGATAGTTGATCTGACAGAGGTTCTTTACGTCTGACATCAGCTTGTCTTTTCCTGGTGTGGTTCTTGTAATCAGGATCTCACCAGAAGTATGTTAGTCCGTTGTTCTTTTCTTCCACATCGCGTTTGTACCTCTCACTTAAAGTGACGATGTGAAGATGTGTTCAGGTTTTATTAGATGTGTAGTCTTGGAATTCTTGTTGGTTGTATAAAAAAGCATCCAATGGGTATCGTTTTGTAATGTTGAGTTTCATTCAGTTCCCATATTGGCTGGGGAGTTGGTTTGTTGGCATGCTGTCAACAGGAGAAAATAGTTTAGTAAAAGGCATAAACTGACGCACTATGACACACCATTCACTATGTTCATTGGCTGCACTAATTTCACTGTTTGCTTTAGGTAGTCTCTTGTGTTGTAGTAAACACTTGAATTTTAACAATAACACATTCACTTGGTGATGGTCACAAGACTGAAAGTGAACGAATGCAACAACCATGCCTTTGTCACTAGCAAATACAGTCATGGATGGTACTGGTAAACTACTGTTAAATTATCTTGAAAGGCACCCTGGGAAATATCCTCATAAAATAAGGTGTTGAGTGTGTGTGGATCTTCAAAGAACCATCCCATTTATGGTTCTTCAGAAAACCTAAAATGGTTCCCCTATTGCATTGCTCTGAAGAACCATGTTTAGTTCCAACTAGATCCTATATTTTTAAGAGTGTACCATAAACTAATCTCATGCATGTCATGTTTGTTAATCTGCTAGTGTAACAGGGTTATATTGGTGATTCCCCTTGCCACTTGATTGTTAAACCAATGGGTTTTTGGTTGTATATGTTTGTCTTGCCTTCACCTACTCAACATGGCATCTTATTGGCTGGTTTGCGTAGCTTGCTTACGAGGGAGGATGTTTCAGTTAGAATCGTCCCAGTGAACAAGCACCAAACCAGCGGTAAGTTGTTGGTTGCAAAGCACTGTACGTCAAAAGTGATTTTTATACTCCCAAGTGATGATTTAAATGTACAATATATGTCAGTTTGTTTGCAAATGTTATTAGAACACCACACAGAAGATGTAGTGTTTTTTGGTGCATATTTGTTTTGCATTTTGTTGTAGAGAATTCCAGCTAATACTAGCTAGCAACTTACTGTGTCTGGTGGGGGGGTTTGTATATTTTGTACAGTGTGTGAGTGCAGAGTTGAATGGTGAGCTGTGCATTGCATGATGTGCAATTTTGTGCTGTATATCAGGTAAATTTTTTTAAATATTATATTGTATATTGCAATTATATTATTTCAGTTAGAATCGTCCCAGTGAACAAGCACCAAACCAGCGTGCGTAAGTGCAGAGTTGGATGGTGAGCTGTGCATTGCATGACGTGCAATTTTGTGCTGTATCTATCAGAATAAATCTCCATGACTGGTGCTACAAATTGGAGTTTGTGTCGATGATTGATTGTACAAAACGCAAGAAGAGTACTGTTACAGTGGTGCCGTGACCGTTCTTCTGGATCGGATCATCCTTCGCTGGATTTCCATCTCAGAACTTCGCCGTGGTTGCCGTTGGAGAATCAGATAAGACGTTGCTGGTGCAGTTTATGGCAATATCGCATTTCGCCACAAGAGGGCGCTACTGCAACGTTTTATTATCGAAATGGATGATTTCTCTGGATGAGACTTTCTCTTCACGGATAAATTATATAACTTTTGTGTTACTTGTTTATTTGCAATTCTATATATCTGATATAAGTAGGGTGAGTTTTACCAGTGTACTAGATATAGGTTAGATTTTGACGTGAGGTTAAAAATATATATATATTTTGCTATTTAAATTTTTATTTTAGTGTGTTGATTTCCCATTGTTAAGATGGAAGGTGTTGGGAGGGGAAGGGGTTTCCTGACATTTAATCTGTCACCATCTGTTGGTAGGGGTTCAGCCAAAATCCAGTTGCTTCTACACCTATGCCTAAACTGGAGGGTTTTGGGAGATTTGATGATAGTTTACCCATGGAAACGCCCAAGGATGTGTATGAAAGAGGTTTGCCAAATACAGGGAGTGGAAAGGTCTCCATGGATTTCATAGCAGACATAGTACAGCAGATTGGTCATTCCATTGGGGAGAACATTGCCTCCTGTTTGGAGTCAAAGGCAATTGTTGGACATGTTGGGGACAATGTTATGGGGAATGCATGCAGCTCTAGGGGTATGGATGTGTCAGGCCTGAGCATGGTATTGAAGTCTATCAGGGAGCCGGTGTACTTTCGGGGGGATGGCTCTGAAAAGTGCACAGTGCATGAGTGGGAGGATATGGTCATGGTTTATGTGTGTAAGAGGGGCGTATCTGTGATGGACCAAGCAGTTGAGGTTATGGGTAGGCTTATGGGAAGGGCCCCCGATGTTGTTAAAGTGGGCATATGCAGCAATCCCTCCAATGATTTATCTAAAGGCCCAAGTCCCATCTTTGACATACTGAAACAACATTTTAGTGACACTGCTTTTTCAAGCATGCCCCTCGCTGATTTTTATGCCACATTACCTCT
Source organism: Salvelinus sp. IW2-2015 (assembly GCF_002910315.2). Classification (NCBI taxonomy): domain Eukaryota; kingdom Metazoa; phylum Chordata; class Actinopteri; order Salmoniformes; family Salmonidae; genus Salvelinus; species Salvelinus sp. IW2-2015. The sequence goes on along the minus strand of NW_019942528.1, from coordinate 1,280,842 downwards.
GACTGATGAACAACCATTTGAACCATTTGAACAGGGCTATGGAGGTTGCTGAAGATTGCCTAAAGAGACAGAAAAAAAGTGTTGAAGACCCGTCTCCTGAGCTCACAGTCATGTTCATCAGACATTGCCCTAACGCTGAACTGTCGCTTATCTTTAAGTGCAAGCCATTACAGCAGTGGACCGCTGCAGATGTTCATGAGAGGTTGGATGAATACAGGAGGGAGCAGAGGTACTCTCACTTATCTAAGGTGACCCCAGCCATCGCAACAATGAAGCAGGAAGTTGGTGCTGTCATGCCACTCACCATGCCTGCTGTGAGGCCCCACATGGAAGTACCTAATGCGTTGCCTTCCCCAGCCCAGACTATTCAGGGCTCAGCTGAGCCGATGGAACGTATCCTTGCAATGCTGGAGCGTGTGCTGGAGCAGAGGCCACAACAGTCTAACCGTCAGTTCCATTAAAGGAATAGGAGCAAATTGAAGTCTAATGGGCCATGTGAAGTGTGCGGGGAGGCTGGACATGATACTTACTTTCACTGCAGGGCCAATCACCTCTGCTTTCTTTGTCATGTTTCTGGCCACGCACGCTCTCAGTGCCCCAAGGCCGCAGCTCTGAGGGAGTCCCTACAGTAATCAATGCTCAGCTCCCGGAAAACTAGTAGGCCTGCATGTAGAAGGGGAGAGTGTTGGGCCTTTTGTAGAGTCCTCATCGGTGAGAGCTGTTGATTTGGAGTCTGTATATAAAAGTGTTTGTGACAAAATGGAGACTGAGAAGYGTATCATAATGCAGAACACACAGAGACTTTCCCCGTATGATGATTTATTCTATGCCAAGGTGTTAATAGGAGGAGAAGTGGAAGTGAGAGCTATGCTTGACAGTGTGTCCATGGCGTGTACCTTGAGCTCTAGGGTCATACCTGAACTGTTGCATGCAGGAGTGTTGAAAAGTCCATCATTGAATCCTACAGAGGTCGTCTTGGTTGGTTGTGGTGGGTTGAAGACGAGGCCTTTGGGAGTATGTGAGCTGGAGATGGAGCTGTACGGCCGTAAAGTTGCCATGCCTACACTGGTGGTTGAAGGCCAGAGTGATGACCTCATCTTGGGCAGCAATCTCCTAAAGCACTTGATTCGCCACCTGAAGACTAAATGGAGATCTCTGGAAGAAGGTTTATACACCTGTGTGTGACGGGGGTGAGGAGAGCAAGCTAATCAACATGATGGCTAATGTGGAGAGATGGAGAGACAGTGAAGTACCTGACAAAGTTGGAACTGTGAGACTAAAAGGGGCTGTGACTCTAGAGCCTATGCAGGAGCACTTAGTCTGGGGCAGACTACGAAACACTCAGAATCTATCAGCGGGCAATGCTGTTCTCATTGAGCCCAGCAGTTCAAGGTCAACACCAAGGGCAATCCTGGTAGGGAGGACAGTAGCTCTATTGCAGGGGGATGGGTGGCTCCCTGTTAGAGTGATAAACCCTTCTCAGAAGACAGTGACATTGAGACGAAACGCCACTCTAGCCGATGTCTTTCCTTGCATGGCTCTAGAGGACTTTGACTGTTCGTGTGTGAATGATGATTCATCAGCAGCTATACAGCAGCAAGTGCAGAGAACGGCTGATATACTCACTGACTGCCAAGATGACRTGACACTGACTGATGACGGTTCCAGCAAACTTCACGATACTGACGGACCTGACAGTTGAAGCAGTCCTGAGGTCTTACGTGACTTAGGTTTGACTAATATTGACGTCGGATCTTGTCAAATGTCTCCTGCTGGTAAGAAGAAACTCATCCAGCTCATAGCTGAGTACCAGTCCATTTTTTCCAGGCACAAGTTGGATTGTGGAAAAGCCTCCGGATGTCTTCACCACATTCAACTGAGTGATGAGAAACTCTTTCGGATGTCCTACCGACGCCTTTCACCAAATCATTATGAGAAGCTCAAGCAAGCATTGAATGAGATGGAAGAACGTGAAATCATAAGGAAGTCTAGTAGTGAGTTTGCCTCTCCCCTTGTCCTTGTATGGAAGAAGTCTGGAGACCTGAGACTCTGTACTGATTTTCGTTTGCTCATGTGCTCGCACCATCAAATACGCCCACCGACTCCCTCACCAGGCTGACACGCTGGCTGCTTTAGGTGGAAATGCCTTATTCTCGACAATGGACCTTACCTCTGGCTACTAAAATGTGGACGTGCATAAGGATGACCGGAGATTCACAGCTTTTACGTCGCCATTTGGATTGTACAAATACAATCGTATGCCACAGGGGTTATGTAATAGTCCTGCAACCTTTATGAGGATGATGCTAAACATCTTTGGGGATCAGAACTTTCTTAGCCTGCTGAAGATCTGGCTATACAGCGCCTGGAAATAGTTTTTGAGTGTATCAAGGCTCACAACCTGAAGTTGGCGCCAAAAAAGTGTAACATTTTGCAGAGGTCTGTGAAGTTTCTGGGCATATCATTAGTGTGGATGGTGTAGCTACAGACCCTGAGAAGGTGAGGGCCATCACAGGAGTAACAGAAGCTGATCTGATGGAAGATGGCACTGACATTCCATCTCAGAAGAAATTGAGGTCATTCCTTGGGATGGTGGTGTATTAACAACAGTTCATTGAAGGTTGCTCGACCATCGCAAAGCCTCTCTTTGGATTGACTACTGGACACAAGGCTCCATACTGGAAAAAGAAGCGACGCTCACCTGTCAGAAAATTGACGGCTGCCGACTGGACAACAGAATGCAGACAGGCCTTATTCCAGCTAAAGCAAGCCTTACTGGACCAGGTTTTGTTGGCCCACCCCAACTTCGACAAACCCTCTTGGTGGATGCGTCCAGCAACGGCTTAGGTGCTGTGCTGTCCCAGGTGCAGGAACAGGGAGCTACAGCGAGACCTATAGCCTTCGCGAGCAAGTCCCTCAGTTATGCGCAGTCGAGGTATCCTGCGCACAGGCTCGAGGTCTTTGCCATGAAATAGGCTATCTGTGACAAGTTCCACCACTGGCTACGGGGACAGCAGTTCACGGTATGGACGGATAATAATCCCTTGACATACATTCTGACAAAAGCAAAGCTTGATGCTTGCGAAGCTGGCACCGTATGAGTTTGACATCAAGTACATCCCTGGAAAAATAAATGTTGTTGCAGATGTTCTGAGCAGAGAGCCCTTCGTACGACCAAGTGCACTCCATCACCTGACAAGGGTCCCAGTACAAGACCTTACTAGCTGAAGCTAACGCTGTGCGCACAGACAGAGTGCAAGATGTGTTTCGCTGGTCCAACCACCCCTTTGACAAAGCCTCTGACTCCAACGAAGTGGTCATTAGCTGTCAGGCTACTGTTGACCCATCTGGTGCTTTATCAAGACATGAAGTTGCAGCTGTTCTTCATTCACACAGGTGCTGGGGGGGTGACGTGGGCTCACATGCACTGCTGTTGCCACAGCTTCCACAGGCTGTTATGCCATCAGAGCAGACCGATGTCGATGTTCTGCCACACGACCTACTGATGAGTAAGCAGCGTGATGACAACGTGATCAGCAGAGTGATCTTCTTTGTGGAGAGGGGGAGAAGACCATCCCGGAGAGAGTGTGCCCATGAGAGTGTTGAGGTTTTGTGTCTTCTCAGAAGTTGGGACAAGTTGACCATGAAGATGGGTGTACTGTAACGTGTTTCGAAGAATGTGGTTACAAAGAGGAAAACATATCTGAATGTGGTTCCAGCCTCCATGAAAGCAATGGTGTTGAAGGGTGTCCATGATGAAGCTGGCCACCAGGGCCAACAGAGAAGTCTACCTGACAAGACAGAGCACTCTTCCTTGGCTAAATGGAGAAATCTGGAAATTGATGAAAGAACGAGATTATGCTCAAAAAATAGCCCTAAGATCTAAATTAGAGCATGACAGTCGTAGGTTTACCATGTTGAGAAATAAGGTGATAAAAGAAAGACAGGCCAAGGCAAACTCTTTTATTAACATAATTGGTGAAGCAAAGGGAAATTCTAAATTGATCTGGGAGAATCTAAAAAAGTGAACAGGGAAAGACCATAGTAACACTGCAAAAAGACTAGAAATCATGGTGAATAACAATCAAACACAGGATGCAGTTGAAATAGCAATAGCCTTCAATTCCTACTTTTTTGACTCTGTCAGGGTACTGACACAGAACCCGTCCACTGGTTTCTTGGGCTCCGTGCTAGTAAATGACACTCAACCTGTCTTCATCATAAGGGAGGTTTCTGAGTCAAAGGTGAACAAGGTGATTAGCTCACGAAAGAACTCTAAAGCCAAAGATGTGTTTGGGCTGGACTCTACCTTTCTTAAAAACTACAAAGAGTCACTCATTGGCCCCATTACTAAGGTCACCAACACATCTATTGGTCTCGGGGTGTTTCCAAGGGCATGGAAGTCGGCCATAATAACGGCCATCTTTAACCCTGCTGACGTGAGTAACTACAGGCCCATTAGTATACTACCTGTGGTGTCAAAGGTTGTTGAAAAGTGTGTAGCAGAACAACTGATTGCCCACCTCAACAACAGCCCCTTCACATTACACTTGGCTTCAGAGCGAAACACTCCACAGAAACGGCCAACTGCTTTCTTCTTGAAAATGTGATGTCCAAGATGGACAGAGGGGGCGTTGTTGGGGCTGTGTTTCTGGACCTAAGGAAGGCTTTTGATACTGTTAACCATGAGATTCTCATTTCAAAATTGTCCAAGTTCAACTTTTCCCCCGATGCCTTGAGATGGATGAAATCATACCTTGAAGGCAGAACTCAGTGTGTCAGTGAGCAATGAGCTGTCGCCCACTCTTAGCTATGATGTGGGCGTGCCCCAAGGGTCAATACTGGGGCCCCTCCTGTTCAGCCTGTACATTCATTATTACCATGTACTTACCTGGTCATTTCTGTCTTGTTTCCAAGTTGTTTCCAGATACTTTCCAGGTTGTTACCCTCTTATTTCAACACTGCAAACTATAGTGCTTCTGTTTTTTCTGCTGAAGAAAGCTACTGATTCATGCATTGTGTCAGCTGCAATTAACTGTACTGACGGTCCTAATTCCGAACTCTAAACAGAATGCGGTGGTGAGGCCTAGGGCCTAGACAACAGCAGAAGAAACAAAATAAACAACAACCCCATCGGGGTAATGTTTTAAGCCCCCTCTCATGTTTATGTCACAAGTCGTAATGTGGCCAACTGTCGTCACCAGATTAAGATCGGGTCTAGCTTCGTTCATTCCACTTGTGGTACATGGCCTAGATGAAAGCTATAATTATAGTCTCCAGTGGAGGACTTTAGTCTGTTCTCCTCTGTTAAGTGAACAACTTGAAGTATGTACACCAAGGTTTTGTGGTCGCACACGAAAATACCTTTTGTATTTGCGTGGAGGTATGGCCCAGGCTGGAAAACACTAGGACTCCTGGCACGCAACACTGACACACATGCGCACGTAAACACACGTACGCACACACACACAAATTCACACATTCATGCATGCACATGTACACGCATGCACGTACAGACCAAAGCCCTAGCTACTGTAGTGGTGAAGAGGACAAAGGGAAATCTGAGACCATCCCATGGTAAGACAGTTTGAACCCCCCCCCCCCCTTCACCTTGTCACATCATATGTGGGGTGACCTGACTTAATATCGTTAGGCAGAGTACGCATTTGTTAATTCTGCCCTGTAAAAGCACTTAAAGCCAGTGCTTATTTAATACTGGGAATGAAATGAGGAGAGACTGATTTCAGGCTCAGCTCCTTTTGTGAAGTGTGCCAACATTACCATTGAGTAGCCATTTTCAGTACAAAGGTTGAGGTAGGGCATTGGGTTTCTCTCTTTTTGTTAGTGCCAGCCCTGAATGAATAAGATGAGGTAAAGGCCTAATCATGAGTGTAATTTAGCGTGCTTCTTGTACCGATGCACTCAAAGTCTTGGCAGTGGGGTCTCTGTGAGCCAATAGAAAGCAACAAGCTCTCACAGTCTCACGTCAGAATTAGACGTTCATCCATGTTTCTCGAATGTCTAATTTTGAAGTTGTTGGAAACTTCAAATTTAGAATTATTTGGTTACTTCTCTATATCGTTACAAGGATACGTGTGTGCATTAACTCTGAATCTTAATTAACTAAGAATGGTTAAGGTAAGGGTCAAGGGTTGGATAGGCTTAACAGAAAAATATCCAAAACAACTTTATATCGCTGGATTCAAACATGCAACCTTTGGAACCAGATGCAGTTGCTTACACCCATCCACCATCCCTGTCCACAATGCAAAACTAAAGCCTACTTGAAGGTAACAGTGCACACTGTTTCCCCTAGTGGCCAGTTTTCATGTCACCTCTTGATGTCCTCAGACATGGATGGACGTTAAGTACGGACTTGTAACGCGGGTGACCTGCCTGATAGAAAGAGCCTTCCAGCTTCTGCTGGTTTGAAACAGAATAATCATGAAAAGTATGAGGAATAACAAAGTTCAGTCTCAGAAAGCATATTACTTGACCATTGCGCTTTTCCTCCAAAATTGACTTTTTGTTGGCGCTGTTGGTTGAAGCGCTCTCAGTGTCACCATGAAAATGTTTCAAATGAACTTGTCTGATATATTATATGCAACGATGGTAGAAATTGCTTATTTGGTCGATATTACTTACCAAGCCAAGCAGAGCTGTTTTATCGAGGTACATATATCCTGTGCTGTTTAATTTTGCACTTAGATGCATACAGACACAGCTTGGATGGCCATTGTATCTGAGAAGCGTCCACGGGTGCCCGCACATATGGGGCTGAGCCAGGACTGTTACTTTTGTAACTGAATGAAAACATTTCAACTATGTGATATAACCGATTGATATTGGAAAAATATATGGCAAAAAATCCTGTAATCAGTTTGGGGAGAAAAAATATTTAATTATGTAATATAAGGCCTACTGATTATTTCTCAGTATCTACATGGGAGCAACTCATTGACAGCCCGAGAGCTACCGAACATGGAGTTTTCTGTGTTACTCAGAGGCTGCGGTACAGCGAAGCCTAATCTGACGTGCCTGTGCTCATCATGGTTCTTACAGGCAAAGTGAAATGAATTTGCTTGTGGTGCACGCCACTCAAATAAACTGTCACAACACCCTGAGTGCATCAACATGAAACAACAATACAACTGTAACAGCACATCAAAATAGATTAAACATTTTCTTTTGCAGATGGCTTTTCATTTTAAACACCAGTGGTTTAACTAGTGCTTTCTAACTGCGCTGAACCAAAACAGTGGTGCACGGGAGCGAAAATGTATATTAATACAGACTATCTCAAAACATTACTAGTCATTGAAAATAGTCATTGGCAACATGCAGTAGATGGTGTAGAACAGTATATACAGTGGGGCAAAAAAGTTTAGTCAGCCACCAATTGTGCAAGTTCTCCCACTTAAAAAGATGAGAGAGGCCTGTCATTTTCATCATAGGTACACTTCAACTTTGACAGACAAAATGAGAAAAAGAAATCCTGAAAATCACATTGTAAGATTTTTAATGAATTTATTTGCAAATTACGGTGGAAAATAAGTATTTGGTCACCTACAAAAAAGCAAGATTTCTGGCTCTCACAGACCTGTAACTTCTTCTTTAAGAGGCTCCTCTGTCCTCCACTCGTTACCTGTATTAATGGCACCTGTTTGAAACAGCAGAAATAGAGATAAAATGAATCACTAACCTTTGATGATCTTCATCAGATGACACTCATAGGACTTCATGTTACACAATACATGTATGTTTTGTTCGGTAAAGTTCATATTTATATCCAAAAATCTGAGTTAAGGCCGGACGCTACTGTGTCACTTGGCAAAAAGCCAGAGAAAATGCAGAGCGCCAAATTCAAATGAATTACTATGAAAATTACTATAAAAATCAAACTTTCATTAATCACACATGAAAGTTACCAAATTAAAGCTACACTGGTTGTGAATCCAGACAACATGTCAGAATTCAAATAGGCTTTTCGGCGAAAGCAAACAATGCTATTATCTGAGGATAGCACAATAGTAAACAAAGACAGAGAAGCATATTTCAACCCTGCAGGCGCGACACAAAACTCAGAAATAAAAATCCAGAAAAACACCGCTTCCAAATTGCTCAAACGTGACTACAAAATATCTCAAAGGTTACCTGTAAACTTTGCCAAAAAATGTCAAACTACTTTTGTAATACAACTTTAGGTATTTTTTAACGTTAATAATCGATAAAATTGAAGACGGGATGCTCTGTGTTCAATACAGGATTAAAACCAACTATAGCCAGCTTTCTGCTCACGCGCTTCTGTCTAACAGGACACTTAATGTGACTCTCGTTCAAGATGGCCGTACTTCTTCATTACACAAAGGAATAACCTCACCCAATTTCTCAAGACTGTTGACATCCAGTGGAAGCGGTAGGAACTGCAAGGAGGTCCCTTAGAAATCTGGTTTCCCAATGAAATCACATTGAAAAGAGAGTGACCTCAACAACAACAAAAAATCTGAATGGTTTGTCCTCGGGGTTTCGCCTGCTAAATAAGTTCTGTTATACTCACAGACATGATTCAAACAGTTTTAGAAACTTCAGAGTGTTTTCTATCCAAATCTACTAACAATATGCATATATTATCTTCTGGGGATGAGTAGCTGGCAGTTGAATTTGGGTATGCTTTTCATCCAAACGTGAAAATGCTGCCCCCTATCCTAGAGAAGTTAAAACTCAAAATTCTGTAAGAGCCTACCCCAAGGAGGATATGTGTTCACTTTCAGCTTCCTGTGTCAACCGGAAGTGCCTTAAATTGGGGTCATAGTGGCTGTTTCGAAGGGTTAAAAAGGTCTCATCTTTCCAAAACTTCATATGTCTGATTAGGCAACCCTCAGGAACTGTAAATCAGTAATTTCTCCCAACAGATGTCAAAGAAAAAACTCACACACCCACATACAGCAAGGATGGAGTGACACAGTGCGGGGCTTAAAGACACACAGAGCCTGCAATGGCATTACCATAATCTCTAGGCAGTGCCAAGTTCAACGAGATGCCCCGCTTGACCGTAGCTGGCTCGGTCTGAGCGCAGCGAACATGAAAAAAAGTAGGCCCATAATGAAGACTGGCCCTAAATTTCAGGTGCTTTTGGGGGACAGCGGCAAAACCGTTAGGGTTACAAGGACAATTCAACCACAGGAATATTCCTAAGGTCCTCCCGATCTGGACCGTGTGGCAATAACCCTTAACAGTGAAAAGAAGGTGTTTACATCAAACAGTTTGCAATGACTTCTCTCCCCATAGGAATACATCAACTGCTCCCCTAAATTCAACCTGAAGCCTATGTGGTTATGAATGCCTTATGAACCTGTCTTCGATGACAATTCATCAGGCCACTATGTGGTCTACCTGTGTTGATTCTAAGCTTCCTGGAGCAACCGGAAGTGGTTAAATTCACACTAAAGGTGTTTTGATGTACTAAACCTGCAGTTTGTGAAAATCACTGCATTCAACCCTGTGTAAATCAGTCAATTCTTAACGTAAAGACTTTAAACTCAGGATTCTGTAAAAGCCTACCACAATGAGGATATGTGTTTACTTTTAGCTTCCTGTGCCAACCGGAAGTGCCTTAAATCGTACAATGATTCTCTATACTATACTTGCTTGTTTTGTCACAGAAACTTAAATTAGGCAAACTATTTGAATTTTAGCAACCAGGAAATGATTCTAAATCACAATGGATTCGTTTTTGAATGAAGCAGCTACCTGTAAGCTGCCAATAGTTAGTGGAGAAGATAGCTAGCTATGTTTTGCTACTGCCAAATGGTGATGCTCATCGTTAAGCTAACGTTAGCTAGCAAGCGAACTTGTACTGGCGGTATGGTAAAGCATTTACCTAGTAATAAATAAATAATAGGCACAAACGGCTTATTTCTCTCATTGTGTGCACAAATTTGTTGACATCCCTGTTAGTGAGCATTTCTCCTTTGCCAAGATAATCCTTCCACCTGACAGGTGTGCCATATCATATAGCTGATTAAACAGCATGATCGTTACACAGGTGCACATTGTGCTGGGGACAACAAAAGGCCACTCTAAAATGTGCAGTTTTGTCACACAACACAATGCCACAGATGTCTCAAGTTTTGAGGGAGCGTGCAATTGGCTTGCGGGCTGCAGGAATGTCCACCATAGCTGTTGCAAGAGAATGTAATGTTAATTTCTCTACCATAAACTGCCTCCAACTTCATTTTAGAGAATTTGGCAGTACGTCCAACCGGCCTCATGACCGCAGACCACATGTAACCATGCCAGCCCAGGACCTCCACATCCAGCCTCTTCACCGTCCAGCCACCCAGACAGCTGATGAAACTGGGTTTGCACAACCAAAGTAGTTCTGCACAAACTGTCAGAACACAATTGCATTGTATCGATGGCAATTTGAATGCACAGAGATACCGTGACGAGATCCTGAGGACCATTGTCGTGCCATTCATCCGCCACCATTACCTCATGTTTCAGCATGATAATGCATGGCTCCATGTCGCAAGGATCTGTACACAATTCCTGGAAGCTGAAAATGTCCCAGTTCGTCCATGGCCTGCATATTCACCAGACATGTCACCCATTGAGCATGTTTTGGATGCTCTGGATTGACGCATACGACAGCATGTTCCAGTTCCCGCTAAAATCCAGCAACTTTACTCAGCCATTGAAGAGGAGTGGGACAACATTCCACAGGCCAAAATCAATAGCATGATCAACTCTATGTGAAGGAGATGTGTTGCGCTGCATGAGGCAAATGGTGGTCATAAGCAGATACTGACTGGTTTTCTGATCCACTCCCCTAGCTTTTTTAAAGATATCTGTGACCAACAGATGCATATCTGTATTCCCAGTCATGTGAAATCCATAGATTAGGGCCTCATTTATTTATTTTAACTGACTGATTTCCTTATATGAACTGTAACTCAGTAAAATTGTTGCATGTTGCGTTTATATTTTTGTTCAGTGTAACTAGAACACCCTCACACACACACACCAGTGTCCAGACCTACGTCACTGCCTAGAACAGGCTGTGAGCAACACATCTGTCATTGGGGCAACAACAGAGCTCAGCACCAAACTCATTAGGCCAACTAGCACCACCCACCTCCCTCTACCTCCTCCCTACAAAAAGGGCCTCGTAAACCAAGTGCTAAAATCTCCCAAGGGCCAAATGGATTTACGAACACATCATCATCACAAATGTGCAGCGATGTACAATATCAAAGCAAGCTTTAAATACCTGTGCACGCACATTTATTGCCAATAACTTAACACAGTCTTTGGTGCTAGGGAAGGCCAATATGTTAGATCTACATCATCTCTGTGGTAGCAGCCAGGTCTTGTTTGGTTTCAGGGGTGGATTTGTGTCTCACCCATGTCACGAGGTCAAGTACATAGTATGATGCATTAGTATGGTTTCCATATTATCAAGAGTCACTTTGAGTTAGTGTTAGAGACACTTGGAGCTGTTAGTTGTACACATGCTGGCCAGGTTCATATTCACTCTCCACAGAGGAGCAAGTAAACACAGATTAAGATCTGGGAAGTAGATTAGACAGTTCTAGTCTATTGAGAAAAGCTGTGCGAGTTGGGGTTACTGATATTACTTCAATAGAGCAGCGGGTAATAAAAGGAACTGTTTGCATAACCCCCAACGTTTTAAGATAAAGTAAACAACTACTTTCTGAATAACGTTTGAATTTCAACATTTTCTTTGGCCCGACTTCACACTTTGAAATTGCCTTGAAGTCGTCTCTGACAAGGTTTCATGGTACATGCAGTCATCCATTGTTTCAACTCTTGGAACTTAAAGCGAACCACCATTTAAGCAAGGTCAGCGTCACACCATCTTATTGTTTGTTTATTGTTGCATTTGGACCCCAGATGTTGACGAATCAGTTCTAAAAATCCACCCAGCGATGAGAAAAAAAACAATCACCCAGAAAACAGGTCAGTGTTGCTCAACTAACAAAATTATGTGGACATTAAAATGAGGAATGTTGATGTTTTTCAAGGAAAAAACAACAATCCAACAATACCCTAATTATCTCGGGCATTATAGGTGTTTCATGCCAACATTTGATAAGTGTTGGTGACCTTTTCATTCCACAGCTGTTGCTTCAGCTCCATGTTAGTGAAAATGGCACGTGCAGGTACATGAGTTGAACAAAATTACAATTGTATAGTCCATAGGTACAGTGACACTGTGACATTGAAGCTGTCCTACTATGGATACCGTATATACACCATACACAGGGTTTCTGGTTTTTGCAATGAACATAGGGCCAAATCCTAAACAGAGATATGTGTAAACCCACATCTCACGTCAGGTTTCAGCCCACAGTCTAGAGATTCATTTAAATGTTACTTGTGTAGTTCATACTCTGAGTGCATAATTGAAACTATCACAAATCATTACTAACATTTTATAACGAAATGTACTTGTAAATTTCATTGGGATATTTGAAGTTACATACAGGTTGGAGCTGAAATTTATTCTAAGGACAAAAAGGAGGATATTTTCCTGGTTGTATTCTCCCCTTTGGTAATCTTAATGATGGAAGTTGCAGGAAGTGGACATTGATTGTGGTACTTATTTTTTTTCTGGATTCATTAGCAAGTATGCCAAGTTAGAGAAAACATCAAATACATTTGTTGGTTACCCACACAGATGGCGTCCTTATGCTGGATTTAGTTTTTCCGATTTTTTTTTATAGTGGACTAAATAGAACATCTGTACAATTGACATCTTGTTTTGTAAGTCTGGAAAAATCTGTATGGTAAAGGGAGCACAGTAACACATACATAAGAGATGGAAATGAAAAAAAAAAATCACTTGGGAACCCACTGATACGAAATCCTTGAAATCACTGGAAAAAGCCATGTCAAAGATATATTCAATTTGTAATCGGGCCCCCCCCCCCATTTCCATCCCTTGAGTTGAAAGAATATGTAACAAGTTCAAACAAAATGTATCTAGCTCTAGGTCAGTTAAGAAGGTGATGGGCCTGATCTACAGTGCATTCGGAAAGTATTCAGACCCCTTAACTTTTCCCACATTTTGTTACTTTCTAAAATTGATTAAATCATTTTTTCCCCTTATCAATCTACACCCAATACCCCATAATGACACAGCAAAAGTATAAAAAACTGAAATATCACATTTACATAAGTATTCGGACCCTTTACATAGTACTTTGTTGAAGCAACTTTGGCAGCGATTAAAGCCTTGAGTCTTCTTGGGTACAAGCTTGGCACACCTGTATTGGGGGAGTTTCTCCCATTCTTCTCTGTAGATCCTCTCAAGCTCTGTCAGGTTGGATGGGGAGCGTCACTTCTTCCAGGATTGTGCCTTGACACAATCCTGTCTCAGAGCTCTACGGACAATTCCTTCAACCTCATGGCTTGGTTTTTGCTTTGACATGCACTGTAAATTGTGACCTTTATATAGACAGGTGTGTGCCTTTCCAAATCATGTCCAATCAATTGAATTTACCACAGTTGGACTCCAATCAAGTTGTTGAAATATCTCAAGGATGATCAATGGAAACAGGATGCACCTGAGCTCAATTTCGAGTCTCATAGCAAAGGGTCTGAAATCTTATGTAAATAAGGCATTTCTGTTATTTTTATTTTTAGGAAATGTAGGAATTTTTTTTTTAATTTTTTTGCATCGTCATTATGGTGTATTGTGTGTAGATTGATAAGGGGGAAAATGTATTTTATCCATTTTAGAATAAGGCTGAAGACGGAATACTTTCCGAATGCATTGTAAAAGCAGATTCAATCAGATTCAAGTGTACATTTTAGGACACCCTCAGCCTCAAGTCTATAGACACGAGTCAAGTTGATGACGAGTCTTCCAAGTAAGAAAATACGTTTCAAGCCCCAATATGACCCACAACTACCTGTACTTCATCACCTTTGTCCACGATCTCTATTGCAAATGACTCCTCATACGGGGGGGAGCCTATGGAGGGAGCCTGTAATCACTTTTCCATGTAAACCCACTTTTCCTTCACATTATCCCAGCTGGTGGCTAGTAAATGCTTGAGGTATGAAGGTATTTTACCGCCGAGGGGTTGGAAGTACGGAATGAGTCAGACTATTTAATAGAAGAAGAAAAAAAAACAGAATGGAAAATGCATTGTTTACTTTTCAGAAAACAGGTGCAAGGGGACAAAAAAAATGCCTCTTAAAGAACAGCAGTGAGGGCGTATTTTCCACAGTAACAGGTTATTATTAGGAACTGATCTATCCACCATGCCTCCACCAACCTCCCTCCAGCCACATCAGTATTAATTGACTACAGTGTCATGCATAGCGCATTTGATGTGCACAAGAACTGACTCCAGATCTAATAAGAGTCCAATGTTTAGCCTTTGCCATGCGGTAAACATAAGCTAAATAAGCTAAACGCCTCACTCATATTTCTGTGTGCTGCCCAGTTGGCACGGGATCCATCCAACCAACCCAGCTCCTCTTCTTTTATGCCCCCCCACGGTAATTGGCACGGGCCACTGGCAGCAGCCTCGGCCACTCGCTGGGTTGCTGGAAGACATGCGTCAGAAGGCCCAGTGCACCTGGATCGGCTCTGGGACTCACAGAAGGTGTTAAAACACCAGGAGCACTTGTCTATTCCAGCAAGCGAGAGGGAGGAAAGAAGAGGAGAAGGGGAGAATGAAGGAGAAAAGAAGACAGCGCAAGGGAACAGGTGCAAACTTCAAATTAAAGTGAAGACTAATGCCCCCGTCGTAAACGTTTCAACAGCATGCAACTGTTTTTGAGGCTGCAGTGAAGTAGCAGCTTGTGAAAAACACCGATTTTTTTTAGGTTGCACTCGTGGTAGGTTATGTGCGAAGTGTCAATCTGGAGATTTATTTTGCTGTAGGGTAGACTAGAATGTATGTAATCTACTGCTGACTAATTGATGATGAAACAATGTAACCTACAAACAAATGATAATAATTCATATCTAAAAGTAAGGACAAGTAGTAACATACAAGTGATTGAAATGATCAGAAATCATACCATTTTGGTGAAACATAGGCCTTTACTTCTCTCTCTCTCTTTCTCTCTCTCGCTTTTTTCTCTGTCTCTCACTCCATCACTTTTGTGAGTATTCTATTTACAATGTGTTCAGACAAGAGGGCGTGTTTTGAATCCCATATAGGTCTTGTTTAAGTTTGTCTCTAAAATGCATTCGGAACTATAATAACCCATAACCGAATGTCACAGCAAGTGTCCAACCAAACACCCTTTTGCCAAAACAATAACATTATTGGACACCTGTCATGGACTCAAAATGAGTCTGAGTTGTTTTTGTTTCGGCAACAATGCTACCTACAATATGTACTGTATATGTGTAGCTTGAACTCCCAACAGATGTGGTTCTAGATTTTGACCTCTTGCTGAGATGGGACATCCGTGGTAATGGTGTAACTTATTTGAAACTCCACCCTGACACAAAGCAAGTGTGGTATAGTATTCCTCTTGAGCTTTTCGCCGCCTTTGGGAATTATTCAAACGTCACACCACCAATACACTTCGTCGTCACATTTGTACAAATGGTACTTTCTCTTGCTACTGACGAAATAGATATTTGAAACCCTCTAACCTCCTCTGTCAAAAGCACATGCATTTTTTATATGCCCCCAGCATTGCAAGGAGGAACTCTGGGAGAGGAGAGGGAAAATTAGGTCGTGTGGGAACCAACAGGCATTTAGAGAGCACTTGTTAAGAGTAGTTTTGTGGTTTTTACAGTATCTGACCAAGGGAAGCACAATAACAATGCATGATTACCCATTAGTTAGTAACACGTTAAACCATTAATCATGAGTATGATATGATATTGCATTATAAGACATGTCTATTTCTCATAAAGTGATTATCAGCCATTTGAGTCCACTGCCATCAAAAGACTGATTGCATTATGAGTTGCTAAGGGCTTATGCATGCTTATAAATGCTAAGGCATTATATTGTTGCGATAAAGTGAATGCTTAATACAGAGAACTGAGAAAGCATTAAGTCATAGTATAGTCTGTTTTTTAAGTTATTGAGGACTAGAAGAGAAGTGCACCCAAAAGCATTGTGTCACAGGGAGAACAACCACAATATGTGCTGGGTTCATAATAGGACAGTCATACACCGGTCCTGATATAGACACCGTAAATATGTTTGTTTCCACTGCTTAAATGGGTTTGCCACTCTGTACACTGTTTCACTTGCACTCAATACCCTCACACAGTTGCTCACTTCACATACAGTACGCTGTCTCTCTTCACTGATGGGCCATGCCTACTCACACAAAAGTGCTGACACACAAATAATGATAATTTTGGCAGCTCTTAAAAATGGAGGACATTCGATCCATCGCATTAGGGATTCCCAATGCAATACCCCAATGAAATGTTTTGGAAAAGGGAAATCCAACTCACAATATCAAATGAGTCAATCATTGATTGAATCATTTGAGTAGCCCGACTCATATGCCTTCTATTACCGATCACGAATGAGTGAGAGGCTGAACCAACATGCACAATTTCATTAAAGGCACCTCTTTGATACCGATGCAGGGATAAATGTAATATGGGGAGTATGCATGCAGATTGCCATCAGTTATAGTGCTTGGATTAACCACAGAGGGGTAGAGGAAATTTGGCCTACAAT
The DNA here is from genome assembly GCF_002910315.2 of Salvelinus sp. IW2-2015. NCBI lineage: Eukaryota > Metazoa > Chordata > Actinopteri > Salmoniformes > Salmonidae > Salvelinus > Salvelinus sp. IW2-2015. Next base: position 1,264,139 of record NW_019942528.1, on the reverse strand, counting down.
TATTTCCTATTATGTTTGTGTGGAAAAGCAATTTGGCACTTGGACCATAAAGCCAGTCTCCTCTGTGTGGGAAGACAGAGGTCAAAGGTTATGATCATGGCTGTTGAACTTGTTGTCATTTTCATCCATATCTAAAGGACTACTGCTATTCCTTTTGTACAATGGACTGTTTCTTTACTACACGTTGGCTTCTCAGTTGCCTTCCATGCAGCATATGTTTAGAGCATGTTAGGATAGGGGTCAACTATTCTATTCAACCATAGGATGGAATTTACATTCATGAATGGGAAAATTAATTGAGTTGATTGAGAGAGTTGAAACTTCCCAACTGTGATGTACATTCTGACAGCAATGGTCATGCTGACACTAGTGCATTTCCACAGACGTCCCATCTCAGCAAGAGTGTAGAAAAATGCTTAATGTCCAATGCAGCCCAGCTTGAACAAACCCACGGGGATAAAATAAGTGTGTCTTACTGTCTCATTTCACTGTAGTTGGGGGAAATCGATGATAGATTGAGAAACTCCACATGGGGGTGCTATGACATTATATGGACTTCTAGGATAGTCCTCAATACAAGCTAGATGGACGTCTTTACCCTTCTGCCAAAAAAACCTGGGTAATCCGCAAACCCCCTGTTGTAACAAACTCAGTCACACCTGCGAGAATTATGTCCAATAGAAGTTAGCCTTTAACTGTTATTCATACCAGTAACACTAAATGTGCTCGCTGTGAGATGGAGAAGACTGGCAAATGCCTCATGGTTTTACGACATGTCTTAGAATACTCAACCCCCAGAAAAATAATCTTGCAGCAGGGCAAGATTAGTCCTATGTCTGCCGTGATGATGTCATGAACCAGTACTGTAATGTTTTTCTTTTTTTCTCCAACTTTTTGGGGTTACCACCACATCTGCCTGTCTGGAAATGTTTAAAATGTAAAAAAAATATCTGACAGAACAACAAAATAATCATAAAAAAGGGGAACCCGATAAAACACAGACTTCTGCTTTATGAATCTTCAAGATGCCGGGGGAGTGATTTAGTGGACCCACCTTTGTCACTTGTGGATGAGCTTCCTTTCCTAATTGACTGTTCGGTTGCTGCCCTCCTTTTCCTCATATCCCCCAAAATTCTGAGGGGCCAAACAAGGTCGTCATTTATGGAAAGATGACTCTAGCATGTGTTTCCTTCCCTCCGTCGTTCTGTCCTTGTTCAGCCGATCCAGCAACAGCTAGACAGATTGAGAGTGCAATGGGGATGAATGGAGCCTCCTCCTTCGCAATGTTAGGTCCCGATTATCATTCAATGGTCTTGTGTTACCACTGATAAATGAAAAGACTGGATACCATATTGCTCTCATCAAGAAGACCTTTAGTTTCAAGAAAATTTTCCACAAAACTGCACAAAACAAAAAAATATTGATGCAAGAATTGTCTTTTTACTGTCAGGGAAAAGGCAGGGATTGTAAAAAAGGTCACTCCATGTGGAAGTATGCTACTGTTGTCGAGAACTTCTCTGCAGTGCAGTGGCAACAACACTAGTCTCTTCTCACTCTCCTATTTTCCAACAAGTGGCCATCCTAATCCTAGTTGCTGTCTCCCGCTGGAGGTCAGCAGAGGAGAAGGCAGACAAGCCACCTGCTCAGCCACCGCTGCAGTCTCAGATTAGGGCAGGGTGAGGGCTGTGGGCAGGGTGTGCATGACGGATGATTCATCCGGCTGCGACCCACTGTTAACACTGCTGTCTCGCGTCTGATTGAGTGTGTGTGTGTGTTATGATCAGCTGACCCCACCTACCACAGGCCCCCCTCTTTCAGGAATCTCACAGCTGTGATTGCTACTGACCTGTTGAGTGTGTGGGTGAATGTGTGAATGTGAGTGCAAGAGATTGTTTACATGTGTGTGTATTTGCCATGTGTGTATGGGGGTGTGAGGAAGGGTCTGTGAGTGACTGTGGGTGTGTGTAGTGTATAGGTATGTGTGTATGTATGTACTGTATGAGAGCGAAAGAGAGAGAGCACAGGTCAGAGGGCAGAGTGTCCAAACTACTGCCACAATCAAATGGCCCAAAGTGCAGTTTCAACCTGACAAGAGCTGCATGTGGGTTCGCTGCCTGTCAGTAAGGAAAACACAATGCTGACCTTCATTCTTTACCCCTCTGCATGCATGACATGATGTTAACCAATCTGTTTTACTTTGCCTGAAGGATAACTGACAAGGGGATTCACACACGGTATACTAAGTGTTCCAAGATGTCCAGGACGCTCTATAAATGCACAAAGTTTTTCTTTCTTTGTTACACTCCAATGGCCAAAATAGTGTGAGAGGAACCGACACAGATATTAGAAAATGGATTGGCTGAATTAACTAGTTACATACTGCTTAGCATACGTAAGATGATGGTTATTAAATGTATGGATAGTGGAGAGAAGGGAAGGATTTGGTAACAACTGGGAAAGGGACAAGGGAGGCGCTTAGTAGTCTGCTCCACACAGTGACCGCAGTGACTTTTACCGCATCCATATTAGGAAAACGAAGACTTCCTAATATGGATGCCGTAATTAGGTATTGTATTGGGGGGTATCAAGAGGTGATCTCTCCTTCTTCCACCCCAGCTGCCATTCACTCCCCCATCGTTTAAAAAAAAAAGATTGCCAATTGGTCATGGTAAAAACCTTGGTATTTTTATTATTTACCATCTCTTGGGCTGGCGTAATACATAATAACAAGGAGCGATACCTTTTTATGCGCACATAAAAAAATAACGGGGGTGTTTGAATGACATCATGGCCAGCTCCTTTTCTTTCCCCCTCGAAAAAGTTCCCCTGCCTTGGTTTGGTTAATGAGATAATGGCTATGCATGAGGACTGTCCACCGAATAAGGTAATCCAAACCACCTTTGTTATTTTGTTTATGACGATGAGGGTGCTGGTTCGGTAAACTGACCCAGTAACTAGGTCTCTCTCCCCATGAGGTCATGCCAGGTTTAAAGAGCGCCCTGTGCACTTCTAAAGGGCCAGGGCGATTGCTTGCCGTATTGCTGCTGCTGCGGGTTTTACGAGCGGATCTGTGTATCACACCTGTTTGTTTCTTTTAGCCACGACTCTCATTAGCCTTTGCTTTGGAAATGCAGGCTTACTTACTTTTAATTGTACACTGCATGTAATAATACCCCATGGAAACAACAATGCAGTCATTGTTGAAGCAGTCATTGTTGAAGCGTTTCGCTGCACAAGCTTGCCGGTTTATTCAATCAAATGCCTAGAAAGGCAGGAACCTGGGAAGAAACCTAGAGAGGAACCAGGCTCTGAAGGGTGGCCAATCCTCTTCTGGCTGTGCCGGGTGGAGGTTATAACAGTACATGGCCAAGATGTTCAAATGTTCATAGATGACCAGCAGGGTCAAATAATAATAATCACAGTGGTTGTAGAGGGTTTTGATTGGGTAAGGTTTAAAGGGGCAAGTCTGGCAGGAGAATCAAAAGGTGAGGAAAATGGTCAATGGACAGGCAGCCTTGACAAATTGATTTGGAAAATGACCTGAGAACTTTTTGTATGGCAATAAAAAAGATGACAGAATATCATATAGTCTTTTGCATTTTGTTTGTTCCTGCCATGAGGAGAGACATTTTTTATACATTTTTGAAAGAGGAAAATCGGGACTCTCCTCTTCCCTCTCCACCTCCCCTGTCGGAAGACACAAGAGGGGAGAACACTAAGGCAGAAACATGCCGGAAGGGTTTTTCTTAGCTTTCAACTGTCCAGCAGATTCTGACAGGAGACACGGAGGAAGGGAAGCCATCTTTGTACTCAGCGGGGTACCGCTTACTATCTGCTGCGGTCATAAAGTGGTCATAAAGAGTTTAAAAGAGGTCACTAAAGAAGTTCCAAGAGGTCAGCAATGTTCAAGGAGATCACACTGATCTATTTTAAGGTCACACAGGGCTCGTCTGAAACTCATAGAGGCGGCTCTTTGATTCGGATCCATGTCCACACACATGTTGAGAAAGTTTGGTTAAGGCTTGTGAAACAACTAACAGGCAGCCAGAGCAGTTTCTGTCCAGTTTAATGGCTCGATATGGTGAGGCACGGCTCGATTGCCAGAAACACTTGTTTTAATCCCCACAATGAACCCAAGTGTTTTTCAGGCTGCATTAAAGGATAAAAAGTAATCCTTCGGCATCATTACCTTCTATTTTTGTGGTCCAGTTATTATTTCTTGGGAAATAAACATTGCGTTCATGATTACACAGTAATTGCTTTTTTATCAGGTGATTAAGACTATCTTCAGTTTCTGAGGTACATGTAGGAATTCTGAGTGTTGGCCCATTTTGAAGTCCTCACTGGGATTCTGTTTGAACCCAAAACTGACCTTTAATTAAGCCAAAATACAGTATGGCAAGCCTTACACTAAGTGTGTTACTGTATTTGTGATATCACTTACAGTATGCACTGCTGTTGTGTTGGACCCTACATTCACAAACCATCGTGAAGTACTGTAAGTAGTGCCATCAGAAAGTATTCACACCCCTTGACTTTTTCCACATTTTGTTATGTTACATTATGAATTTGAAATGTTTTGTCACTGGCCTACACAATAATTATGTTTTTTGTTACATTGTTACAAATTAATATTATTTTTTTTAACTGAAATGTCTTGAGTAAATAAGTATTCAACCCCTTTGTTATGGCAAGCCTAAATAAGTTCAGGAGTAAAAATGTGCTTAACAAGTCACATAATAATTTGCATGGCTTCACTCTGTGTGCAATAATAGTGCATTATTCTCATCTCTGTACCCCACACATAAAGACAATCGTAAGGTCATTCAGCTGAGCTGTGAATTTTAAACACAGATTCAACCACAAAGACCAGGGAGGTTTTCCAATGCCTCGCAAAGAAGGGCACCTATTGGTAGATGGGTAAAAATACAAAAAAAGCAGACAATCAATATCCCAAAACTGAGGATGCTAGTTACTCCACAAGACTAACCTAATTGAGAGAGTGAAAAGAAGGAAGCCTGTACAGAATCAAAATATTGCAAAACATGCATGCTGAAGTAATACTGCAAAAAAATGTGGCAAAGCAATTCACTTTTGTCCTGAATACAAAGTGTTATGTTTGGGGCAAATCCAATACAACACATTACTGAGTACCACTCTTGTATGCTTGTAATCGTTAAGGACAGTATAAAAAATAAACGGAATGGAGTTACGCACAGGCAAAATGATAGAGGAAAACCTGTTTCAGTCTTCTTTCCACTAGAGATATATATTAGTGCTTTATTTTTCATGCGTTTTTTTGAATTTTTCTTCCACTTTGACATGACAGTGTATTTTGTGTTGATCGTAGACAAAAACTTACAATGAAATCAATTTTAATCCCACTTAGTAACACAAAAGAATATTGAAAAAGTTGATGAGTGTGAATACTTTCTGAATGCACTGTATGTGCCAGGATTATAGCTCGAGCTACCGCTTTCAAGGAACGGGACACGGACATTGACGATTACAAGAAAGCCCGCTACGACCTCCGACGAGCCATCAAACATAGTCAATACAGGACACTTGTCGGATGTGTCAGGGTGTGCAGACTATTAGTAAATTGAAATAAAATTATTAACAAACCCGTTTGGAAAAACTAAAACTATTCGGAAACTATTATCTTTGACTCCAAAACTACCTAAAATAAAATAAAAAACATCATGAATTATTTTCAGTTTTAGTTTTTTTATTCTTTGGGCAAAAATCTAATGGGGTGCCGAATTTTCTGCACTCCTCTTTCCGAAGCTCCTGAACATGTGCGGGATTCTCTTCTTTATGCACAGTCTCTACTCGTAGAAAACAGGCTAGTCTGGAAAATGGTGCTCATTTAATAATGTTAGATCAAAACTGAATCAATGTCTACAATATCACGTAATGATAGTATTCTACATAGCAGAACCAAATATAATAGCATAGCATAACATTACTGTAAGACAAAAAACACAACCTCATTTTTTATGAGATTTCAGGATGATTGTGCGAATCATTACATTTTTATGTCACAGGTCAGAAAAAATTGCCAGGACTCCAACCAGCCTAGTCATAGACTGTTCTCTCTGCTACCGCACGGCAAGCGGTACCGAAGCGCCAAGTCTATGTCAAAAAGGCTTCTTAACAGCTTCTACCCCCAAGCCATAAGACTCTTGAACAGTTAATCAAATGGCTACCTGGACTATTTGCATTGTCCCCGCCCCACCCCCCATTTTTACGCTGCTGCTACTCTCTCGCTACTGTTATTTTATTGTTGCTCCTTAATTATTTGTTCTATTTTTATTTTTTATTAAAACTGCATTGTTGGTTTAAGGCTTGTAAGTAAGCATTTCACTGTAAGGTCTACTACACCTGTTGTATTCGGCGTATGTGACAAATAACATTTGATTTGATGTGACCAAAACTCAACAGCGCGTGCCACTAGGCAAAATATACGCTTTGGTTGAAACCAAACACGGATAGGCTATGCTACAGTTTGTTAATGGCGATCTGCTCCTTGACTTTTTCCCCAAAAAATTTACATTACAGCCTTATTCTAAAATTCATTTCCCCTCAATAATCGAAACACAATGACAAAGCAAAACATGTTGTTTTCAGATATTTTTGCAAATGTATAAAAAACTGAAATATCACATTTAAATAAGTATTCAGACCCTTTACTCAGTACTTTGTTGAAGCACCTTTGGCAGTGATTACAGCCTTGAGTCTTCTTGGGTATGACAATACAAGCTTGACACGCCTGTATTTGGGGAGTTAATCCCAGTAACTCTGTCAGGTTGGATGGGGATCGTCACTGCACTGCTATTTTCAGATCTCTCCAGAGATGTTCGATCGGGTTCAAGTCCGGGCTCAGGCGGGGCCACTCAAGGACATTCAGAGACTTTTCCTGAAGCCACTCCTGCATTGTCTTGGCTGTGTGTTTAGGGTCGTTGTCCTGTTGGAAGGTGAACCTTCACCCCAGTCTAAAGCCCTGAGTGCTCTGGAGCAGGTTTTCATCACGGAACTCTCTGTACTTTGCTCCATTCATCTTTCCCTTGATCCTGACTAGTCTCCCAGTCCCTGCCGCTGAAAAACTTTGCTACAGCATGATGCTGCCACTACCATGCTTCACCGTAGGGATGGTGCCAGATTTCCTCCTGACGTGACGCTTGACATTCAGGCCAAAGAGTTCAATCTTGGTTTCATCCAACCAGAGAATCTTGTTTCTCATTGTCTGAGAGTCCTTTAGGTGCCTTTGCCCAAACTCCAAGTGGGCTGTCATGTGCCTTTTACTGAGGAGTGGCTTCCGTCTAGCCACTCTAACATAAAGGCCTGATTTGTGGAGTGCTGCAGAGATGGTTGTTCTTCTGGAAGGTTCTCCCATCTCCACAGAGGAACTCTGGAGCGCTGTCAGAGGGACTATCGGGTTCTTGGTAACCTCCCTGACAAAGGCCCTTCTCCCCCAATTGCAGTGCCTCGACACAATCCTGTCTCGGAGCTCTACGGACAATTCCTTCGACCTCATGGCTTGGTTTTTGTTCTGATATGCAACTGTGTGCCTTTCCAACTCATATCCAATCAATTGAATTTACCACAGGTGGACTCCAATCAAGTTGTCGAAACATCTCAAGGATGATCAATGGAAACAGGATGCACTTGAGCTCAATTTTGAGTCTCACAGTAAAGGGTCTAAATACTGATGTAAATAAGGTATGTCTGTTATATTTTTAATAAAGTAGCAAACATTTGTTAAAACCTGTTTTCTTTTTGTCATTATGGGGTATTGTGTGTAGATTGACGAGGAAACATTTAAATGTAATCCAATTTAGAATAAGGCTGTAAGGTAACAAAATGTGGGAAAAGTAATGGGGTCTGAATGGACTGTAAATACTGTAATTCAAAACAACACTGCAGGCTTCTTCGAAACAACAATGCATAACTCAAGAAGGTCTAAATGTATATCCCTAATGAAGCTGATTAAGATCAAATGGTTGTCATGCAGATGCTTCACGGACGTTTCAACTGTAAAAATCGGAATAATCATCATTCACCATTGACATTGAGAAATGGGAAGGGAGAGTGACCACAAAAAAAATGTGTGCTTAGAGTTAAAGAAACACATGCACAGAATGTTGCTCGGATCTTCAGCTTAAGTGAAAAGGGATCCAAGGGTGCGGGACGAGGCGGTCACCTATGGATCCGCGGCCAAACATTTGATTGAAGAAGTGACATCCCAAAAACAAAACAAAAAAAACACAAATGGCTCCTAGCCGCCTACGCATGCTTTCTGTCACAAAGACAAAAACTTAAATTGAAACTAAATAATATAAATATACATCAACAAAAAAGTATACAACTAAAACTAAATAAAAACTAGCAAATCTGTTTTGAAAACTAAACAGATAATTAAAAAAAAACGCATTTTAAAACACAAAACTATAATAACCTTGCTATGCACACTCACTAGACCCTACCCACATATTTACACTGACAATCCAACACATAAACACACAATTCATATGCTCACACACATAAAACACACACACACACGTCAATATTGATGCAACACACACACTTTTGCCCTTCCACATACGCCGCTGCTACTCTGTTTATTATCTATCCTGATTGCCAAGTCACTTTTACCCCCACCTACATGTACATATTACCTCAACTACCTCGTACCCCTGCACGTTGACTTGGTACTGGGCCTCCTTGTATATAGCCTTGTTATTGTTATTTATTGTGTTAATATTTTATATTTTTATTAGAACATTTTCTTACTTTTTAACTCTACATTGTTGTGAAAGGGCTCCTAAGTAAGCATTTCACGCTAAAGTCTACATAGCATCAATGCCTTCCTCTTGCAGGAACTGCTGACACACTCCAGCCACATGAGGTCTAGCATTGTCTTGCATTAGGAGGAACCCAGCATGGCGCATGTGACAAATAAATAAATAACCTTTGATTTGATTTGTATGTAGAAGTAGAATTCACACAGGTCAAGACCAGGTCAATATGTTTTTATTTTGATACAAGAAAGACCCATATAGGGTTTGATTGAATAGGCCCCACACTGTCAGTGGGAGGGGTCAAAGAAAGACATGATGTCACTCTCATCCATCATTACGGTTACACAACATCTGTCTCCATAAAAGTAATATCCTCATCATCGTTGTTGTCTCGTCTGTCATCCTACAACTTTACAAGTTTATTTCACCTCGTCAAACCAATACGCTCGCAGAGCACATATATGCATGCGCATCAGCTCTGACCTACCTCACAGTAGTCCCCAAATCTCAAACATTGTTTTGACTTTACCACACACACTAAAAACCAACACTTAAAAATGTATTCACCTTACTTAACCAAATGGTGAATCACAATATTATTTGAGCAGCACCACAGTGACTTGGAGAGCCTAACAATGCATAGCCATGTTGTCTATTTTTACCTTATCCTGTTACTAATCACTGTTTGTTGGTCTACCAACATCGACAGATCATTCAGTCAGATTACTAGAAATTGTAAACATATAGTAATGTAACCCTTTGCCTTTAGTATGTGCCCCATCACCCAAATTCCAATTTGAATGTACTACTCAGAAAGGCCTGGGAGTGAAAATGTATGACTGCATCCACTGTTGAACACAGTTGTCTGGGAAGGCCTTTAGGTTATCAAGGGGCACTCCAACACACAATACCCCTATCTAGGGCAGGGCCATTTTCAGTCGGCAAACGTTGTGGAATGTTGCCGATAGAAATGCTGTGAGTAGATCAGACACGATTCCTTTTATTCTACACGTCAGAGAGGACTGTTTGTTCTCTTTCTGAACTTTTACGACATTGTGCTATATAGAACACAGCACTGTTTTCAGCTTGAGCAACCCCTGTTTGTGTTGATGCTACGAGAACCTAATTTATGATGATGCTTGCTGAAAAAAAATAAAACAACCGCATCAGCCCTTTCTACTCTCTACCCTTTTATGATTTTGTGGATTGCGCCATATTATTCCTGCCATGCCACTACGCGATCCAAAAATGTTATGCTGATGAATGAGGACCCAAAAGCGACGTAATAGTAACAGAGTCTTTATTCCAGTATTAAACAAATAATGATTCTCCTGGATATAATCAATGGTAATCCAAAACAGGAAACTGAAATCCTCTCGTCAATAGAGAGGAACGACTGGAGACGCGACCACAGACTGCAGGTCGCTTCAGGAAGGCACAGGCCGTAGCTGACATAGACACCTGCTCACACGCAGCATCTGAAGAAGGCAGAGGTTCCTTTTACTGAGGAGTGGCTTCCGTCTAGCCACTCTAACATAAAGGCCTGATTTGTGAGTGCTGCAGAGATGTTTGTTTCTGGGGTTCTCCCATCTCCACAGAGGAACTCTGGAGCGCTGTCAGAGGGACTATCGGGTTCTTGGTAACCTCCCTGACAAAGGCCCTTCTCCCCAATTGCAGTGCCTCGACACAATCCTGCTCGAGCTCTACGGACAATTCCTTCGACCTCATGGCTTGGTTTTGTTTCTGATATGCAACTGTGTGCCTTTCCAACTCATATCCAATACATTGAATTTACCACAGGTGGACTCCAATCAAGTTGTCGAAACATCTCAAGGATGATCAATGGAAACAGGATGCACTTGAGCTCAATTTTGGTCTCACAGTAAAGGGTCTAAATACTGATGTAAATAAGTATGTCTGTTATATTTTTAATAAAGTAGCAAACATTTGTTAAAACCTGTTTTCTTTTTGTCATATGGGTATGTGTGTAGATTGACGAGGAAACTTAAATGTAATTCCAATTTAAAATAAGAAGGTAAGGTAACAAAATGTGGGAAAAGTAATGGGTCTGAATGGACTGTAAATACTGTAATTCAAAACAACACTGCAGGCTCTTCGAAACAACAATGCATAACTCAAGAAGGTCTAAATGTATCCTAATGAACTGATTAAGATCAAATGTTGTCATGCAGATGCTTCACGGACGTTTCAACTGTAAAAATCGGAATAATCATCATTCACCATTGACATTGAGAAATGGGAAGGGAGAGTGACCACAAAAAAAATGTGTGCTTAGAGTTAAAGAAACACATGCACAGAATGTTGCTCGGATCTTCAGCTTAAGTGAAAAGGGATCCAAGGGGCGGGACGAGGCGGTCACCTATGGATCCGCGGCCAAACATTTGATTGAAGAAGTGACATCCCAAAACAAAACAAAAAACACAAAATGGCTCCTAGCCGCCTACGCATGCTTTCTGTCACAAAGACAAAACTTAAATTGAAACTAAATAATATAAATATACATCAACAAAAAAGTATACAACTAAAACTAAATAAAAACTAGCAAATCTGTTTTGAAAACTAAACAGATAATTAAAAAAAAACGCATTTTAAAACACAAACTATAAAACCTTGCTATGCACACTCACTAGAACCTACCCACATATTTACACTGACAATCCAACCATAAACACACAATTCATATGCTCACACACATAAACAACACACACACACGTCAATATTGATGCAAACACACACACTTTTGCCCTTCCACATACGCCGCTGCTACTCTGTATTATCTATCCTGATTGCCAAGTCCCTTTTACCCCCACCTACATGTACATATTACCTCAACTACCTCGTACCCCTGCACGTTGACTTGGTACTGGGCCTCCTTGTATATAGCCTTGTTATTGGTATTTATTGTGTTAATATTTTATATTTTTATTAGAACATTTCTTACTTTTTAACTCTACATTGTTGTGAAAGGGCTCCTAAGTAAGCATTTCACGCTAAAGTCTACATAGCATCAATGCCTTCCTCTTGCAGGAACTGCTGACACACTCCAGCCACATGAGTCTAGCATTGTCTTGCATTAGGAGGAACCCAGCATGGCGCATGTGACAAATAAATAAATAACCTTTGATTTGATTTGTATGTAGAAGTAGAATTCACACAGGTCAAGACCAAGTCAATATGTTTTTATTTTGATACAAGAAAGACCCATATAGGGTTTGATTGAATAGGCCCCACACTGTCAGTGGAGGGGTCAAAGAAAGACATGATGTCACTCTCATCCATCATTACGGTTACACAACACTGTCTCCATAAAAGTAAATCCTCATCATCGTTGTTGTCTCGTCTGTCATCCTACAACTTTACAAGTTTATTTCACCTCGTCAAACCAATACGCTCGCAGAGCACATATATGCATGCGCATCAGCTCTGACCTACCTCACAGTAGTTCCCAAATCTCAAACATTGTTGACTTACCACACACACTAAAAACCAACACTTAATGTATTCACCTTAACTAACCAAATGTGAATACAATATTATTTGAGCACGACCACAGTGACTTGGAGAGCCTAACATGCATAGCCATGTTGTCTATTTTACCTTATCCTGTTACTAATCACTGTTTGTTGGTCTACCAACATCGACAGATCTATCAGTCAGATTATTAGAAATTGTAAACATTATGTAATGTAACCCTTTGCCTTTAGTATGTGCCCCATCACCCAAATTCCAATTTGAATGACTACTCAGAAAGGCCTGGGGAAGTAGAGAATGTTCTGCCCATCCTGTTGAACACAGTTGTCTGGGAAGGCCTTTAGGTTATCAAGGGGCACTCCAACACACAATACCCCTATCTAGGGCAGGGCCATTTTCAGTCGGCAAACGTTGTGGAATGTTGCCGATAGAAATGCTGGTAGTAGATCGACACGATTCCTTTATTCTACACGTCAGAGAGGACTGTTTGTTCTCTTTCTGAACTTTTACGGCATTGTGCTATATAGAACACAGCACTGTTTTCAGCTTGAGCAACCCCTTGTTTGTTGATGCTACGAGAACCTAATTTATGAGATGCTGCTGAAAAAAAATAAAACAACCGCATCAGCCCTTTCTACTCTCTACCCTTTATGATTTTGTGGATTGCGCCATATTATTCCTGCCATGCCACTACGCGATCCAAAAATGTTATGCTGATGAATGACCCAAAAGCGACGTAATAGTAACAGAGTCTATTCCAGTATTAAACAAATAATGATTCTCCTGGATATAATCAATGGTAATCCAAACAGGAAACTGAAATCCTCTCGTCAATGAGAGGAACGACTGGAGACGCGACCACAGACTGCAGGTCGCTTCGGAAGGCACAGGCCGTAGCTGACATAGACACCTGCTCACACGCAGCATCTGAAGAAGCAGAGAACAAGAAGGGCGGAACAGGACACAGGAACAGCAAACATCAAACAAGAATCCGACAAGGACAGGAGCGGAAAACAGAGGGAGAAATAGGGACTCTAATCAGAGGGCAAAAGGGGACAGGTGTGAAAGAGTAAATGAGGTCGGAGAGAATGAGAAACAGCTGGGAGCAGGAACGGAACGATAGAGAGAGAGAAAGAGAAAGAACCTAATAGACCAGCAGAGGGAAGCACAGGGACAAGACATGATCAAAGACAAAACATGACAGTACCCCCCCACTCACCGAGGCGCTCCTGGCGCACTCGAGGAGGAACCCTGGCGGCACGAAGGAAATCATCAATCAACGAACGGTCCAGCACGTCCGAGATGGAACCCAACTCCTCTCCTCAGGACCGTAAACCTCCCAATCCACTAGATACTGTGACCACGTCCCGAGACGCATGTCCATGATCTTCCGTACCTTGTAAATAGGAGCGCCCTCGACAAGGACGGGGGGGAGGGAAGACGAACGGGGCGCGAAGAAAAGGCTTGACACAAGAGACATGGAGACAGGGTGGACGCACGAAGTGTCGCGGAAGAAGCAGTCGCACAGCGACAGGATTGACGACTGAGAGACACGACGGACCAATGAACCGCGGAGGTCAATCGCGAGAAGCTGTCGTAAGGAAGGTTACGAGTGGAAAGCCACACTCTCTGACCGCGACAATACCTAGGACTCTTAATCCTACGTTATTGCGGCTCTCACAGTCTGCGCCCTGTAACGGCAAAGTGCAGACCTGACCCTCCTCCAGTGCGCTCACAACGTTGACAAAAGCCTGAGCGGAGGAACGCTGGACTCGGCGAGCTGGGACGAAAACAGAGAGGCTGGTAGCCAGACTACTCTGAAACGGGGATAGCCCGGTAGCAGACGAAGAAGCGAGTTGTGAGCGACTCAGCCCAGGGGAGCTGTTCTGCCCAAGACGCAGGGTTTCGAAACGAAAGGCTGCGTAATATGCGACCAATCGACTGATTGGCCCTTTCTGCTTGACCGTTAGACTGGGATGAAACCCGAAGAGAGACTGACGGAAGCACCAATCAAACGACAGAACTCCCTCCAAAACTGTGACGTGAATTGCGGACCTCTGTCTGAAACGGCGTCTAACGGGAGCCATGAATTCTGAACACATTCTCAATGATGATTTGTGCCGTCTCCTTAGCGGAAGGAAGCTTAGCGAGGGGAATGAAATGTGCCGCCTTAGAGAACCTATCGATAACCGTAAGAATCACAGTCTTCCCCGCAGACGAAGGCAGACCGGTAATAAGTCTAAGGCGATGTGAGACCGTGTCGAGAAGGAATGGGAAGCGGTCTGAGACGACCGCAGGAGGAGAGTTACCTGACTAGTCTCGCGGCAGTCCGAACAAGCAGCCACGAAACGGCGCGTGTCCCGCTCCTGAGTAGGCCACCAAAACCGCTGGCGAATAGGAGCAAGCTACCCCGAACGCCGGGGTGGCCAGCTAACTTGCAGAGTGAGCCCACTGAAGAACAGCCAACGAGTAGAGACAGAAGACGAACAGAAGGTTACTAGGACAAGCGCGCGGCGACGCAGTGTGAGTGAGTGCTTGCTTTACCTGTCTCTCAATTCCCCAGACAGTCAACCCGACAACACGCCCTTCAGGGAGAATCATCCCTCGGGGGTCGTAGAAGCCACAGAAGCTACTAAGCGGACGATAAGGCATCAGGCTTGTGTTTCTATTTCCCGGACGATAGGAAATCACGAACTCGGAACGACGCAAAACAACGCCCAACGAGCTTGACGTGCATAATCGTTTGGCCGAACGATGTTCAAGGTTCTTATGGTCAGTCCAAACGAAAAAGGGACGGTCGCGCCCCTCCAACCACTGTCGCCATTCGCCTATGGCTAAGCGGATGGCGAGCAGTTCGCGGTTACCCACATCATAGTTGCGTTCCGATGGCGACAGGCGATGAGAAAAAAGCGCAAGATTGACCTTATCGTCAGACTGGAAGCGTCTAGACAGAATGGCTCCCACGCCCACTCTGAACGTCAACCTCGACAATGAATTGTTTAGTGACGTCAGGAGTAACAAGGATAGGGCGGAATGTAAAACGCTTCTGAGGCGCCGGAGCATACACACAAGCTCCTGGGCGGACACCGGCCACTTAAAGCAAGCTTTGAAAAGTCAGACTGTGAGAGACCAGCCATACCGAATTACGAATGAAACGCCGATAGAAATTAGCGAAACCGAGAAAGCGCTGCAACTCGACACGTGACTTAGGGACGGGCCAATCGCTGACAGCCTGGACCTTAGCGGGATCCATCTGAATGCCTTCAGCGGAAAAAACAGAACCGAGAAAAGTGACAGAGGAGACATTGAAAGGCGCACTCTCGCCTTCACGTAGAACAATTCTCTCAAAAGGCGCTCCGACTACCACTTTCACCCGTGTCCCTCCTATCTCTCTCCCTCCACTTGACTCACCCATGTGTGAATCCCGCTCCCCACGTGACGCGCTAAAAATCAGGATTCGCAAGGTTAAACGGAAAACCAAACACTGTTCCAGTGCATTGTCTCTCTACGACCACTCTTCACACTACTGCCTCCGCACGCACAGCGAGCAGGCATTAGCACTCTCTGCTAGCACTTCCCCCCATCTCTCCGTCGCCCCTCCCCTTTCTTCTCTCTCCCGACCACGGCAAAAAACCCCGGGTATTCAATAATCGCTCCTCCGGCCAGCTCGCTTAACCCGCTCGTTTTCCACCCCTCTCCGTCCCCGCTCTTGATCGTCCTTACCGAGATGGTTAACCGACGTTCACCGACGGCTCCCATACTTCTCCCTACTTCCAACAGCCACAGCTGCGGTCAATCCCTCGTGCCAAATCTCAGTAGAGCGCTGACGCATAAAGGGGGAAGGCGGAGAACGATGTCGCCCTATCACCTCTATGTCATTCAGCCTCGATAAGTTCCACGCAGGACGAGAGAACTCCCAATCCCGGTTCTTACCTTAACCAAGAAAGAGTCCCGCTCCGCCGGAGAAGAGGACACAAAGGCCCACGGTGTACGACTTGCAAGGCCCCGCAGAAAGGAGACAATGTACAACAGGATTGAATCCTGCGTGGAGGAGCCTTACGTCGGGAGCCGAGTGCCAAGAGAGTATGTGCGCCGTACCCCCCTTGAGGGGATATGCCGATTCCCGGAAGGAGAGGAGATCAAGAACTACACCCCAATCAGTCAACGACCCGGTGGGAGGAAGGAGCTGGCTCTGGACCGACTGAAGGACCGTGGGCAGAATCATGAATGATTCCTCCGGCATCCGGTCAAGATCAGCCAGGTTCCTCCTGAGTTAGGAGGGAGCAGGAGAAGCACACAGTGGTAGAGATAGCTAGCACGATAAAACCTTCCACCCATGATCATCCAACCCACTTTCCCCAAGATAGGCACCTAGAGTTTACCTCGAACTAATAAGTAGCAAGGCCAGAAAGAATCCGCCAATCACCTAGACGCAGGTGGGTGATGACCAAACAGAAACACACCGAGGGCTGGAAAGGGTGAACGAAAATCGAAAAAGGAAATACAGGAGTCTCACTGCATCCCGAGTTACCAGATACGTGAGGGATAAAAGTAGTGTGCTCACATTCTTGATACTAGCGAGGTGCGATAACGCACCATCTACACCAGTCGGTCGTGACTATCAGCAGATCAACAATGGGTGCAGCAAGCTATCTTGCTCCTAAACTGTACTGATGAGTGAAAAGACATGGTCTATGGTTGCCGAGTGCCCAACTGCTGTCTTCCATAAAACAACCCACTCACGCCACAAGAGACATAAGTATCAAATAATTGAAGACGGCTTTAAACAGACACACACCATGCCAGGAAGAGCACGACTCAGGTACAGACCACAACCTTGTTCTCAGCGTATACAGTAGGACGCTACGACATAACGATAGTAACAAGGATTTACTTAGATAGAAGAGACAGCACATGAGTTGTGATAAGATCAAGCACATTCACAGAGCAGGACACAGACGAATACAGTCCCATCCGCTGTTATCAATTGACAGGAGTCTGCTGACTCTTCCTTTCTATCTGACTGCGTGTCATCCAACGATTGTTCTCATCGAGTGAACTCGATAAGATAGGAGAAGCGAAAGGGCGTTCCTCGTAGGGTCCTCCCCCTCCGGTTCCTCTCCTTTAGCACTTTCGGAGCTTGCGAATGACCTCTCCCAGACATAGCAGGTGCAGTCATCCTGAAGCGAGGTGGTTCCAAGTTATGTGGAGATGCTCGATGAGGGGAACCATTGAGCGCCTTGATGGTTTGAATCGCGATCTCTGCCGTCCTCTCGCCTTCTCTTTTTTATATTCTCTGCGATGTTCCCTCTACGTTACTGCCGATACGATCACCCTGTGTGTATGTGCAGAACATGCCCATGTGTCTGGTCGTGGCCTTTGTGTGTCGTGGTAAAACGTTTCAAAATATCTCCTTCTTGTGTTGCTGTGTGGGAGACTACGTCGATAGATTTCTCCTTCGTGACCCTTCTATTCTTATGCTGTGTGTGATGGTCGGAACGTGCACCATCTCCTCGAACGAATCCTCTCCTGTGAATCGCCCACACCCTCGCCCGGCCAATGTATGATGACTCTCTCTCTGAGAATCTCCCCATCCTTAACAACGCTCTCGTAAGGGAGGTGAGGCTTCCTCTACACATCCCTCACAGCACGCGTGCGGTATGCTCTACTTTGATTTGGCAATGTACGACAATTCCGGCACAGTGTAGACGGTGAGCGGGAGTGAGGATCTCAAGTTGCACGTCTGACACCAGGGCGCCCTGCTGTGGCCCATCGCGGCGTGGCGCCTCAGGCGCAGTTGGACCATAAGGCGCTGACCGACACCCCAACTCATTTAACAAGCGTCTCTGCTGGGCAAGGTCACCAGGGGCGCCCGTGTCCCTTTCCGAGGTGTCCCTGTCAACTGCGGCGGAGGGAACGACCGGTCCGTTCCATTGAGCTCACTGGGAGGGGGAATGCAGAGGGTATGCAGTGAGGAGTGCGAAACTCTATAGAGATAATCCGTTATGGATCGATCACCTTGACATAGGGAAGCACAGGGCCCAGGAAGCCTCCTTCCCAAAAAACTGAACGATCAAAAACCCGGATCATCTCCTCTTTAAAGTTCTGATAATCGTTCGTAGAACACTCAGCCCTTGCCTCCCAGATAGCTGTGCCCCACTCCCGAGGCCCGACCAGTAAGGAGTGATATGACGTAAGCGATCCGAGCTCTCTCACTAGGAGTACGTGTTGGGCTGGAGAGAGAACACAATATCACACTGTGGTGAGAAAAGAGCGACACTCAGTGGGCTGCCCAGAGTAACATGGTGGGGTTATTAACCCTAGGTTCCGGAGACTCGGAAGACCAGGAAGTAGCTGGTGGCACGAGACGAAGACTCTGAAACTGTCCAGAGAGATCGGAGAACCTGAGCGGCCAGGGTCTCAACGGCATGACGAGCAGCAAAACAATTCCTGCTCGTGTCTGCGAGCATTGCTCCCTGGAACTCGACGGCAGTGTTGAGAGAATCCATAGTCGCTGGGGTCCATCTTGCGTCGGATTCTTCTGTTATCTGCTGATGAATGAGGACCCAAAAGCGAGCGTGAATAGTAACAGTCTTTATTCCAGTATTAAACAAATAATGATTCTCCGGATTATAATCAATGGTAATCCAAACAGGAAACTGAAATCTCTCCGTCAATAGAGAGAACGACTGGAGACGGCGACCACAGACTGCAGGTCGCTTCAGGAAGGCACAGCCGTAGCTGACATAGGACAG